>NW_025355335.1:0-2119 GCF_016433145.1 Gracilinanus agilis | reverse complement strand
TACTTATACTCAGTTATTAAATCAACTAATAACTGAGATTATCATTTGCTATTAATAGTTATAGCTTAACAGATTAATCAGATCAATTAACATGAATGATTAGAAGCTAATTGATTGTAATTACCTTTTTCATGTGCTAGACCCTAGTGATATAAAAGCAAAACAAAAAAATTATCTTTCATAAATATTATATTCTTTTCACAAACATAACATCTACTTTCTTTTTTCTTAAAAAATTGTATTGATATCTTTAGTGTTTACATTACTTAAAAGTTTTCATCTATATTCCTCCCCCTCCCAGAATTTGAACCCAAAGACTTCTTTAAAGGAAAAAAAAGAGGAAGAAGAAAAAAATCAGCAAAAGCAACCAATACATTAAAAAAAACAAAAAAACGATGCATTGTTTCAGAACTATGGACCCCCACCTCTGCAAAGGAGTAGAGGAATTAGGGGAAGTTTCTTCATGTGTCTCTTCTTTGGGGTTAAAATTGTTCTTTGTAGAATCTACAATATTAATTTTCTTTTTTTAAACCCTTACCTTCCATCTTAGAATTAATATTGTGTATTGATTCCAAGGTGGAAGAGCTATAAGGGATACGTCACACAGCTAGGAAGTGTCTGTGGTCAGATTTGAACGGAGGACCTTCCATCTCTGGGCCTGAGTTTCAATCCACTGAGTCACCTAGCTGCTCCAACATTCTTTTTCATTTGTTTCGTGATTATTATTATTTACATTTGCATTGTGTATATTGTTTTCTTCATTATGCTTACTTGATTCCACTTTAATTCATATCGATTTTTACGTTTTCCTATATTCATAATGTTCATCATTTCCTATAGATAATAATATTCCACTAGATTAATGTATCACAATTTGTTCATCAGTTCCCTGATTGATGGGCATTTCATTGGTTTCCTGTTCTTTGCTATATCAAAAAGTGATAATATAAATATTTTGGTACATAGGGGATTTTTCTTTTTTATCAATGGCCTCCTTGAGATACCTATCTAGCAACAGAAGCACTGGGTAAAAAATATGGATATTTTGGCCAATTTATTTGCATGACATGAGATTGCATATCATAATATTTGAACCAATTTGCAACTCCACTAACGATACTAATTAATATATACGTATCTTTCCAAAACCCCTCAAAAGACTTTGTCATTGCCAAGTCTCTCTCCTTTTTCAAGTTCACCAGCCCACTATCTTCTTCTCCAGTTTAACCTTTGTCCTTCCACATGGGTGACTTCAATATGCATTGATGTACCTTTGAATATCCTGTCCTTTCAATTTATCAACCTCCTTCATGCTCACCATCTTTATCTGGACTCTAACTCAGCTACCTAGAAGAATGGTCTTTCTTTTGGTTCTTTTGATCTCGCCATAACCTATAATTGTATTAACTAATTTTATTCTGAATTCTGAAATTCTTCTCTTAAAATGTTCTATCCTTCCATCCTTCTCTCTGTCTTCATTGTCCTGAATGTGGTTTTCATCTACCATGAGACCTATCAGTCCACCCTTTGCTTTTCCTCACTTCATAAGCATTGCTGTGTTTTGATGGGGATAAGTAATATTTTATCTTTTGTTTGTAGAAGCAATACTTGGCACAGTGCCTCGGTTAGTGGTGCTTTGTAATAACAATGATGATAATAGAGAAATATGTTATAAGAAATAATAATAATAATAAATGTTTTTTGGATTTAATTTGGTGAGAGCTGGACTTTGAGTACAGTGATTTCTATCACCTCTTTGTTATAGCTCCCATCTGATCTTCATGCACATTTAAACCAGGTTAACCCTGTACTGGACAACTTTCCCTTTGCAGCAACCCACTCATTTTATGTATTCATAAGAAACAGCAGGGAGAGATTCAAGTCTTTGCCTAGGGAGAAGGGAGAAGCAATAGAAGCAGCCCAATAGAGCTGCAGAAGAATGGTCAATATGCAAAATGTTTATCAGAAATGTCCTTAGCCAAAAGTTTGTACTCCCCGTTCTCTTTCCAATTCCAAAAATTTTCTCCATAATCTCTTTTAAAAACATATCTAATAAAACCAGTGGAAATGTGCATCGACTATGGGGTGAAGGGGAAAGTAAGAACATGAATCATGTAAC
>NW_025355334.1:0-4024 GCF_016433145.1 Gracilinanus agilis | reverse complement strand
AGTGAGAGATGACTATAGAGTTTGTGAATGGGGATAGTATGAAATTAGGCTAGCATAGACACTGGGATATAAGGCTATAGAGGGCTGCAAATGCCAAAACAAGAAATTTATGTTTTGGCCTTCAGGAGGACATCATTTTACATGAACTTAACACATGTGAATTCAAGCATATTTCATTGACAATTTGAAAAAAAATAAAGTCATAAAAATACATAAAAATTTTTAAAATACATGCTAAATTCATACCATTTTCCCAAGCAGCTTAAAGTCTCACAGCAATTCATCCAATTATGCTCATTCTCATTCTGAGAAGCAGTAGTGTGAGTCATTACATTGTTTTTTTAAGGAGATTTTTACTTCTAACAAGTCACGTCTGCATCTGAGTAGTACTTCTCTTTGTTTCATTAATGCTATCTAGTTATTAATAATGGCCCCAAAGTACAAGAGTAGAGATGCTGATAGCTTTGATAAGTCTAAGAAAAAGTCGTAAAGTACTTTAGCATGTTTGTATAAGAAATACTTAATAAATAATAGGGTTTGCTATCGTGCATGACTTTCAACTAATGGAAAAGGTCTTAGAACATATTCATCAGAAAGTCTTACTGTTTAGGAAATTGGGATCTACTAAAAGGTTTTCAGAAGGACAGTGGCATGGATGTTCAAAGCGAGTTGATAGAATTCATAATCACTGGCTTCTCACCACCTATTTGCCATTTGCAAGCTGAAGGAACACCAACCTGTTTCCTTTGTTTTGGGAGTTAAAAATTCTCCAGAAGATTTATAATTTGGCCTGCACTGATTAACTAAGGGTGGCAAACATTCTCAAAAGGGATCATGTGATATAAATTTTGATAACGTTAGTGCTAATTTGACAACTCTAGTGCAACATGTCAGAATACCAAGCAGTTAACAAGAATAAGAACAACAACAATAATACATTTGTATAGAATTTTCCAGTTTTCAATGCATATTTCCATATTTCTTCTCTCATTTGATCCTCCTAACCCTGTAAAATAGACAGCCGTCATCATTCCCATTTTACAGGTGAGGAAATTGAGACTGAGTAGGATAAATCAACTTGGCCAAGGTCACAAAGTTAGTGAGTAGCTGACAAAGGATTAGAATGGAAGAATTCTAACACATCAGCCTATTGTTCTTTTCATTATCCCCTACTACCTGCTTACCTGACTCAGTCCCTCAAAAATGAGTCGAACAGACACAGTTAGTTCAACTGTAATCTGACATTCAAGAGTTGATGAGTCATACTCTTCAATACAAAGGAGAGGTTGATTCCATATTATCTAAATCAGCATGGAAATGAACTAAGAACTATGGAATGGTCTGGCCTGGCTAGGCAGCCAATCTTTCATGGCTCAGGGTCCTAGAATCACATAATTTACAATGGATCTGGCTACTACTCCCATTGTTCATATTTTTTCCCTGCCCAGGTGACATCCTCTTGCAGATTACAAGTGTGCTTGGCTTTTTCTGTGGCCTTTGTGGAAGATGATTTACAGAGGAACAAGCTGGGCAAAGCATCAGTGGAACCCCGTGAGGGGAGATCCTGAAGATCAGGGAAGAGACGAGGCTGAGGAATGTTTTGTCCAGCAGACTGAGACCAGCATTGGTCCTGGAGGAGTCCTTTCAGCCCTCTCTCAGGTCTTTACACATCTTAAAGTTTTCACTTTAAGAATCCTGCGTCCAAGGCAGGGGGAGAAAACACACTAAACTTGCAAAAGTTACCTGGTGATGCTGTCATCAAATGGGCTACAGCTGGTTTTGCCATTAAAAGAGCTATTTGTTTTGTGAGCAGGGAGGAACTGAGAACCCATAGGCTTGTAATGCAGGAGAGAGTCCACATGCCATCCGCCTTGAAAAGAAACCCCAGGGCAAGAGGAAGCCTCTGCTCCAGGTTTGTATGGGAAAAGGCTTGGTTTTTCCTCACTTCTGATTATGGAGGGAGGTGAAGTTTATGTTGCTCCCTAGGAGAACTTCATTTTTTCAATTCCAAAGCAGAAACAAAACAATGAATAAAGTTCTCTGCTGGGAAGAGCTCTTTCTGATTTGTATTTCTTTTCTGCCAACGCTTCCACCTAGGAATTCCTAGGAGGCAGTGGGCAGCAGAAGGGGCCTCCTTTGAGAACAGCCTTTGAGAATAGGCTCACCTAGATTCATAGCCTGAGCTTTCTGGGTGTGGAGGTAAAACTGGTGAGAGCCCCACTCACCTGACCCTGTGAGAGCTCTGTAGGAATATCTGCTCAGTGCCAGGGTTTCTAATGACTTTGGTCAACATCACAAATAGTAAATGCAGAGGTAGTGCTTAGCACTAGGGATTTCATGAAGGATCTCATTAAAATTTTACTACCACCACATAAAGAGGAGGACCAGGTCTTGGAAATCATTCTCTACATCATGTCTGTCTGTCTCTCCTTCCCTTCCTCTTTAATTCTTCCCCTTATTCATCTATTCTACATCCTATGACTGATCCAAGTTCCAGAAAGTTGTACGTTGTAAATAAACTTAGAAATAACTTCTGAGGGGTGGAAAGCAGGGACAGGACCTATCCTTTCATCAATATAAAGAACTTGTGGAGAATAAAGTTCATGAAGATTGGTATTGTTGTATAATTTAAAGCCTCAGAGGGTTACTCAGGAAGGGATTAGGAGTGTGGAACTCTATGGTGTTTTGACTGGTTTTGCTGAATATTTTCCCCTCTGTTTAATTCTTTGATGGGGGAGGAGAGTGTGTATGGCTCCATGGAGAGGGGGGTAAAGAATCAAGAGCAAGAATGTAAAAATGAATTCTAAAAACTTTTAAACACATAGTTGTAGAGCAGCTAGGTAGCACAGTGGATAGAGAACCAGGCCTGAGGTCAGGAGGACCTAGGTTCAAATCTGGCCTCAGACATTTCCTAATTCTGTGACCTTGAGCAGGCACCTAATTCCCATTGCCTAGCCCTTGCCACTTCTATCTTGAAATTGATATGAAGATGGAAGGTAAGGGTTTGGTTTTTTGGTTTTGTTTTTGTTTCATAAAGATAGTTGCCTAGACACAGAAGTGATTTGCCCTGCCAGGGTCAATACAAGCAATGTGTGTCAGAGGCCTGACTTGAACCTAGGTCTTCATTTATGACATGCTGCTTCCCTTATTTTCATTTCTTTTCTAAATTTTACAGGTTAACTAAGAGTTGTACCAACAGGCAGAGGAATGCTTGAGGGATCTGTGTGTGTGTGCTTCGCATCTTGGAATCTGTCCCATTCTGTGATGTCACAACTGACTGACATGTAGCCCATGGTTCTAAGAAGATGGGGCAAACTCCTTTAAATATCTCTCTCCCTCCCTTATCCCTTTAGACACATCCATCAATGCTACCTTTGGGGATTCCATTCCCATTCCGTTGCAAGCTCCTCTAACAAAAGTTTCTTCTCCAAATGCACCCTCATATCAACTAAAAAAAAGCCAATACCTGCAGAACATAACTATCTCTAAAGCCAAAACAGAAATCCCACTTCCTGCAGGATATGAAACTTAGTGAAATGGGATGATAAAAGAAGAAACTCTTTGGTTTTGTAATTAAAACTGAAACCTGACCCCTTCAGTCATGAGCCCTAGCTTCAGGATTCATATTTCAAAGCTATACTTCCATTCTTATTAAAACTTTGCAACCTGTCCCAAAGATCAAATTACAGGTATCCCTTCCATATCACAGGGGGTTAAGGCACAGCACCTCTGTGACCTGGAAAATCCACATAAAATTTTTTGGCCCTTCTTGCCAGAGAAGAAATCTGAATTATTTCTTTTTCTTTTAAGGAGTGTGTATAGTACTTTATTTGCATTTATGAATTCCTAAACATTTTAAGATATCTCTACATTATTAGCCTTTCTGTGTCATCTGCTAGCTTTTATGTTCTTTTCATGAACTTTAACTTTTTATTTATTTTAACTTTAAAAAAGAAATCTGTGTATATTTGTGGTATTAAAATATGTTCATGTTATATAAAACTATATATATATGTATATATAT
>NW_025355333.1:0-11057 GCF_016433145.1 Gracilinanus agilis | reverse complement strand
TTTCCATTTAGTCCCAGTCTCTTTTGTGCAAAAACTTGGAATTCTTCAATTTTGTTGAATGCCCATACTTTCCCCTGAAAGTATATGGTTAGTTTCGCTGGGTAGTTGATTCGTGGCTGAAGGCCCAGCTCTCTTGCCTTTCTGAATATTGTATTCCAAGCCTTGAGGTCTTTTAGCATTGAGGCTGCCAGAACCTGTGTGATCTTTATTGGTGCTCCTTGATATTTGAATTGTCTCTTTCTGGCTTCTTGTAAGATAGCTCTTCAATTTCGCTATTATATTTCTGGGTGTTGACTTTTCTGGGTCCAGTGTAGAGGGTGTTCTATGGATCCTTTCAATGTCTATATTGCCCTCTTGTTGTAGAACTTCAGGGCAATTTTGCTGAATAATTTCTTTAAGTATGGAGTCCAAGTTTCTATTAATTTCTGCCTTTTCTGGAAGAACAATGATTCTCAAGTTTTCTCTTCTAGACCAGTTTTCTTGGTCTGTCACTCTCTCATTGAGATATTTCATGTCTCCTTCTATTTTATCAGTCTTTTGACTTTGTTTTATTTGTTCTTGTTGTCTTGAGAGATCATTGGCTTCTAATTGTTCGATTCTAGCCTTTAAGGACTGGTTTTCGGCTTTAATGTTTTGGGTTTTGGTTTTCGGTTTTAATGTTTTGGTTTTCGGCTTTAATGTTTTGGTTTTCGGCTATAATGTTTTGGTTTTCCTTTTCAATCTGGTCATTTTTGGTCTTCAGTTGACTTGTCTCACTTTCCAATTGCGAAATTCTGCCTTTTAAACTGTTATTTTCTTGCCAGATTTCTTCCATCTTCCTCAGCATTTGATTTTTAAACTCTTCCATAGCTTGTGACCAGCTTTCATTTTTTGGGGAAGGTTTGGATTTTTGTTTTCCCTCCTCTGTTGTCTGGATTTTCTCTGTGTAGAAGTTGTCCAGTGTTCCAGAGTTTCTCTTGATAGTCTTTTTCTTCTGGACTTCCTTACTGCTGGCCATTGTTGGCCCCGCCCCTTTTCAGCTTTGTCTTTGCACTCAGGGTCTGCTTGCGCCTTGCAAGCTCTCGGGGGCTCTGGTCTCCTTGTCCTCGGGGTCAGGCCTCCTGGTAGTTCCTGGTCTGCCCCTCTGCCCGAGGTTCCTTCAGCAGTCTTTGGGGCTGCTTCCACTGCCCCGCTCTGGTCTGTACCGGGTCCTCACTGGAGGTCCAAGCCTGGGCTGGAGATCTTTATTCAAGCCTAGGGCACTGCCTTTGCCTATGCAGATGCTCTTAGGGCCCTGCCTTCACCCCTGAAGAAGGTAGTGAAAGTCTGTGGGCTGGAGATCTTTATTCGCCCCTGAGGTGATGCCTTCAGCGCTTGGGAAAGGCCCTGTTTTAGGGGCCTTTGTCCTGGCCGGAGGTGGTGCCTTTGCCCATGTGGACACTAGGGGAAAGTCCCTGGGAGCCCCCAGCCACCTGGGGTCCCTTGTCTTGCAGCACACAGGTACAAGCCCCGGGGCTGCCAGTGATTATCTGGTTGCCCCAGTCCTGTTTTCCCACTTGTGCATTGCGTTGTTTGAGGTGTGGGGGGTGGGGGAGGGGCTTCCTCCTCTCGCATTTTAGTGAGAGCTGTTTCACCCCTTTATAGTGTGGAAATGCCCCGATTCTGCGTATCTTCAATGCTGCGCCCTGTTGTTGGGTTCCTTCGTTCCTCTGGACTCGTTTTTATTTCCCCTTGAGGGGTCCTGTGTGGTTCGGTCAGGAGAGATCGAGCAGCTGCTCCTTACACTGCCGCCATCTTAACTGGAAGTTCCCTCAAAATTCTAAATAACACTTTGCCTCTAGACTGGAGGTGTCAATACATTCTGAGTACAGCCTGAAACGGATTAAAATATACTTGGGGGATATTTAACAAAAAAATATAATAAAACATAGATGATGGTATATTTTAAAACTAACTTAATATATGGCTTGCGAGGATCTTTGTGTATGGTTTGGTGGTCCCTATTTCCATTGGATTCCAACATTACTGCTTTTTAAACCTTTCCTTTGTTCTTAATTCACTCTGCTGAATAACAATTATTTATTTCTCCATCTTCCCTACCTCTTTTCCCTACCCCAACCACTTCCCAAACCACATTTTATTAGAAAAAAGCATGTTTAATGTATCTTTGTATTCTCAGCATCTACTTGAGGAATTAGACAGTAACTTTATAGATGTTTGTTGTCATGAGATGAGCTCCATCTCAGCTGCTGCCTGGCCAGGGTCTGGATTTACAAGAAATGTTATAAAGCAGAGTTCCCAAGCTCTGACCAAACACTGTCGGTGTGAGTATAAGTGAATAATCTGAGTATATGTGATCTGGAACTTCTGAATACCACAAAATTTAGAAATGGATCCTAAGAATTGCTGACACGTGTTATAGGCTGCTTTCTGGAAAACTGAGTATATAAGGTCCACAGGAAACTGTTCCCCATATTCCTATTGAGGAGGATGGGAATTCTTACTTTGTGGTTGTCATATTTGCAGACTGACCTTTCTTCATGGACTCTCTCATCCTTGCATTTTCCAGAAATGAGGATAAAAGGTTAACTGCAGTTAACATTAGATTCTGGAATGAAAATCAAAACAAAAGAAGCACATATTCAGAGGAATTCAGATGGAATAAGGTTCTGATATGGAAAAATATCCTCCTGCCACCAAAAAAAAAAAAACACCCCTCCCAAAACACCAGATATCACCATGGAGGATAAAAAAAAGAACACTGGGTACAGAAATGAGACTTGCATTCAAATCCTAGCTCTGTCATTTATTAGCACTGAGACCTTGGACAAAACGAGTCTTAGTTTCCTCCTTTTACAAAGGAAGATGATAGCATTTCTTCTATCTTACCTCTTATAGGTGTTGTGAGGAAACCAATTTGTAAATCATAAGGAATCATGAAAGGCATTGTGGGACAGTGGATAAGAGTGCTGGACCTGGTGTCAAGAAGACTTAAGTTCCAGATTCAGTTTCAGATACTCACTTCAGACTAGTCAGTTAATCTTCATTTGCCTCAGTTTCCTCTTTTGTAAAATGGGGGTAATATATTAGAACCTATCTCCCAGAGTTCTTGTGAAGACCAAATGAGATACTTGTGAATTCCTTAGCACAGTGGCTGGCATTTAGTAACTACCATTTAAATGCTAGATATTATTATTATTATTATTATTATTATCAACCTAAATCTGCCTCAATTTCCTCATCTATAAAATAGAAATGACAATTGTATCTACCTCTTATGACTGTTAAGAGGATAAAATGTAATATTCGTGAAATGTTTTCCAAACCTTAGAGCACCATATAAGTGCTAGCTATTATTATTGTTACTCTTGTTGGTAGATGGACAATTGACCTAAGGCTTAGGAAGGTCTGAGTTCAAGTCTTGTTTCTGGTTATGTAACCCTGGACAAGTTACTGAATATCCCATTACTCTGAGGAAATCTCTAAGGCTAGATGTTACAGAGTAGATGCCAACCTTAATTGATGAAGGGAGTTTTCTTTTCCAGAGGTTTTTCTGATATCAACAAAATCACAGGTCCAGTTCCCATCCCTAGGGAGTCATAAAAATGTTAGTAATAGTGAAAGGGCATGAAGCACAGTGATGAAGAAGGAAGTAGCTGTTAATAAGTGTGGTTAGAAAATGAAGTCAGGGTTTAGGGTTAGAAATAGAATTATGGTTATTCTGTATTTGAGGAGAAACGGGTTAGGATCCTGGTCCTTAGTGCTGCTTCTGTCTGTGTGTCATGGTGGTTGGATGGTCCAGTGAGGAAGAGAAAGAGGAAAGGTTCTCATGAAAAGGAGAACCCATGCAATGTTCCCTTCTCCTGAACTGTCTTTACAGCCTACGTTCTCCATCTCTGCCTCTCTGGATGTTAATCATCTTTTCAGGCATCTTTCAAAAGCAATATCCTCCAAAAAGCCTTCTTACTCCTCTTTCTTCTTAGCCTCCTCTTTGATACATTATACCATTTATTTCTTAGCATTTCCCCTTTATTCTAATTTTGTCCTAAGTTTGTCTGTACATTTGTCTTACTCCTTTTGAGTTACTGGAGGGTAGATACTCTTTTGAGTTATGGGAGGGTAGATAAGGCTTATAAAACACTATATAAATAGTACCTCATTCTATCCTCACATCCCTGAAAGATAAATGCTATTATTATCCCCATTGTACAGATGAGGAAAACAAGGCATGCAGAGGCTCAGTGATTGCCCAGTGTTGCATAGATGAATTAATTAGAACTGAAGGCAGGCTTTGAACTCAAGTCTTCCAGATTTCAGGATCAATAACAGCTTTTTCCACTGTGCCACCTACCTACTTAACTATCTTCAACACAGAATGATGATCAATAAGCACTTAGTGAATGAACTTAATGAAGGAAAGATGTACTACTCTGACCCAAACAGACTTTTATTATTTGATTTATCTACACAGGAGAAAGAAACATCCTCTTAGTGAGCTCTGGGAGAAAGGAGAAGACTCTGACCCTTGTTTGAGGGACTGGGAAAATGTCTTCCAGAATCCCATTATGTCCAAAGTGAAGGGCGGGCTCTTAGAGGATGAACATGATAGAAAATGATGGGACTGTATATCAGCACATAATTCACCTTACTTGTGATGGGGAGGAAGGTGGGAGGGTTTGGAAAGACAGAACCTAGAACATAGGGCTGAGCTAGGAACTTTTATATCAAAGAAGAAAGAATGGCACAGTTGCTAGGACCAAGGCAGAAAGATCTTTCTAACATACAACTCAGCATGGCAGAGTTGGGAGGGATTTTTGAACCCTGAAGAAAGTAAATTGGGGCCTCAATTAGCATTAGAATAAAGATTGTCAGTGGTAAGTAGGACCTTAGAACACAGGACATTGTATGTCAGAGCTGAAGGCATGTTAGAACATGAAATATGGACTGTCAATGCTAGGAGGGTCCTTAGAAATAGGAGATACATCAGAATATGGGACATAGCTGGAGGGACATTGAAATAGAGAAGACAGAATCTTAGGTCTGGAATGGACTTAAGGACCCAGAATGCCATCAAAAGAAGGGACATCAGCACCTGGAACACAGCATGTGAAAGCTGGGAAGGCCTTAGCCAGAGTAATTTAGGTGTTATTGTTCTGTGCTCCTCACTTTGGCCCCTTAGAATCTCCAAAGCTCAGTTCAAACATCATCATGTCCATAAGGTTGATATTTTTTCCCCTCATCCTACCATCTGCTGGTGTCTCCCTTCTGAAATGACCTGTATTTCCTTTGCAAAGACTGACTTACATGTAATCTCTTCCAATAAAATAAAAGTTCATTGAGGAACTGTTTTCCTTTCCTCTCATTTCTTCTTCCCTCCCCTCCCCATCTCGTCTTTCCTCTCTTCTCCTCTCCTCTCTCATCTTCTCCTCTTTTTTCCTCTCCCTTCCTTTGTCTCCCTCCCCTCTCCTCTTCTTCCCTCCTCTCCCATCTTTTCCATCCCCTTTCTCCTTCTGTTCCCCTTCACCTCTCCTCTCCTCTCCCCTCCTCTCCTTTCCCTTCTTTACTTTTCTTTTCTCTCTTAGCACAGTGCCTGGCACATTATAGGCACTGAATAAATGCTTATTAACTGAATGATTATTTGAATGTAGGGATCCGAGCTGAGAGGGCCCTTGGCCCATAGATTATCAGAGAGGGAAGGGTTCTCATAACAAAAAAGAAATGTAGGCTTGGAGGGACAGTACAGCAGAGCACAGAATGCCATGTGGGTGGTGGGAGAGATTTCCAACAGAGTCAGAATGTCAGAGCAGGGAAGGAGCTTAGAGATGAAATAGCCCAACTGCTTCTGTGCACCAAGATGCAGGAAGACAATTGTCTGCAGGCCCCTGGACACCTGGTCTCCTAAAGCTGGAGCATGGGGAAGGTCACCTAGTAATTAACTCTTTGACACAATTCATTGGAATGAGAAGGGTATTCTTCAATTGTTTTGTGGTGCAGAACAAACGGCTCATTAATCAGAAACACATCAGCTCCAGTTCCAACACTAATAAAATCAGAGGAAGTAATGAGCTGGCATCACCAGGGACACGGAGAATCCACACATCCATTCTTCAAAAGGAGGCCCTCCAAGCTTGACCATGAAGGATGGGGAGGAACCAATGAGATATGGAGCAAGGAAGGCTGACAGATGGAGAGTGAGAGGCATGAGTGGGAGCTCAAGAGTCCGAGCATCCGGGAGTCATTTACTTTTAGTGTTTCAATGGACTTTGAGAGTTTTGGGGGGGCAGAAAATTAAAGTAATAGAATTAGAAGGATGCTGGTCTCAGAGCTAAAGAGGGGAGCTGTTTCTCTGGGGGCAAAAGGGATCTGAAAGGCTAATAATAAGAGCAGGTCTACTACCCTCATAAAATCTGATCAGCAAAGTGGTGCAGTAGATAAGATGCTGGATTAGGCATCAGGAAGACATGAGTTTAAATCCTGCCCAGTATACTTACTAGCTGTGTGACCCTGAACAAGTCACTTAATTGCTCCCTCTCAACTTCAGTTCCTTTAATCTGTTAAATGGAGATAATAATGGCACCTGCTTCCCAGGGTTATTAAGGATATCAAATGAGATAACACATATAAAGGGCTTTACAAATGTGAAAGCTACACTAGCAGTGATGATGATGAAGATGGTGGTGGTAGAAAATGGCCAATTCTAATCCTTGAGTTCCTTCCCTCATTTAATAAGATGAGCACCTTCTCCCACGTGAGGCTTTCCCCAGTCCCCTCAATGCTAGTATTCTCTCTTCCAAATCACTTTGTGGTTAATTACTTTGTACATAGTTGTATTTCCTAACTTTATATTCAGGATACATGTAGTATCCCTTCCCATCACTGGGGTTAGAGGGGTGGTGCCCTTGCCATATGGAAAATCTACACAGAATGTTTTGTCTTTCCTGTTCTTTTTGCAAACTTGAACTTTTTACTTATTTTTACTTTAAGAAAGAAATTGTATGTATTATGGTAATAAAAGATAAAATATGCTGTTATGCAATAGTATATATTCATTTTATGTATTTCTGAGTTTCTAAACTTTTTCCATGTCACTGCTGGCCTTTATGTGTCATCTGTACTTCTGCAAAACTTCCTAAACATTCCCATTTAGTTTCTTAAAATAAACAAACCTTACTTAGCTTCTGTCTTAGAATAAATTCTGTGTATTAGTTCCAAGGCAGAAGAGCAGTAATGGCAAATGAGATTAAGCGATTTGCCCCGGGCCACATAGCTAGAAGTGTCTGAGCTTAGATTTGAACCCAGATTTTCCAGTCTCTAGGCCTGCCTCTTAATCCACTGAGCCACCCAGTTGCCCCCATCCCCACTTAATTTCTTTTGGTGACTTGTGATATATCAAAACTGTGATGGGGACAGTCTGTTGTTGGTTAGACATCTTTATTTTGTGCTTTATTTTCCAGGAGGTTTCTTTATCCTTCTCTCTATGGAGATCATGTGTGGAACCAAATCATCTCAGACACATGCAGCAATGAAAATTGCCAAGAAAAAGCCAAGAGGGATGTCTCTCTCTCTCTCTCAATCTCTCTCTCTCTCTCTCTCTCTCTCTCCCCCCCCACTCTCTGCATCTCTCTCTCTCTCTCTATATATATATATATATACATACATGCATGTATATACATGAATGCATGTATATATGAACATGTATACATACATATGGATATAGATGTGTAGATATGTATATACATGCACAACTATATGCATAAGTAGACATATATATTTGTTTCTCTCATTAGAATGCAAGCTTTTGGGGAGAAGGGGTTATTTTGTTCTTTGTACTTATATCTATGGTGATCTAGCATCAAGGTACATTTTAGGTGCTTCATAAATATTTATTGATTAATAATGATAATTGCTCTCATTTATATAGCTCCTACTATGCTTCAGGCACCATGATAAGTGTTTTAGAAATATAATCTCATTTGATCTGCTGTGCCATCTGAATTCACATTGAGAAAAGTTATGAAGTCAGAAGGTGTTGTCTTCATGTGGGTTTTGAAGGTTTGACAAGGGTAGGAGGCAATGTGGAATAATGGAGTGACATCTGGACTTCCAGTTAGAAGACCCATGTTTTGATGTGTCTCTTCTTTTTCTTTGCTGCATGTCATGTTGGGTTGATCACTTCTCTCAGTCAGAGCTCCCTCCTCTGTGAAAAAAAGTAGTGCAGACACTCATTTTCTTCCTCCCAGGGTGGTTGAGAAAGGGGTTCTGTGCACCCCAAAGTACCATGCAAATGGGACCTGCTATTCTCTCCCTAAAATAGGCTTGACTGTATCACTCATTGCTCTGCTCAAGAACTTCAGGTCTTCACTGTTGCTTTCTCTTCAGGGAAAATGAAAACTCCATAGCTTGGCATTTAAGGATTCTCACAGTTAGGCTCCAATCTTATTTGACTCCCATCACTTATTGTAAGACTTCTTGCCAAGATGACACACTTGCTATTGCCTCTGTATTACATCTCCTCTCCCCAGTACCTGCTCTGTTTCCCAGCCTGAGGGAGGATCTTTCCTCATCTCCACCCTTAGGAGTCTTTATTAGCGGAACTTCTCCCTGTAGGGAGTCTTCCTCCTCAGATAATATTGATCATTATCTACTTATGTTTTTATCCTTTAAGTAGAATGTAGACTTCTAGAGGGCAGGAGCAACCTTTGTACCCCTAGAGCTTCTTATATTGTCTTCCTTCTTCCCTTTTTTCTCCCCTTTCAGATTCTCACTCTCCTTTCCCTCTCCCTTCTCTCTCTCCTCTTCTCTCTTCCTTCTCCATAGTCTTCTCTTCTCTCCACTTCCCTCTCCCTTCTTCTTTTCTCTCTCCTCTTTCTCTCTTCTTCCTCCCGCTCCTTTTCCTGTCCCTTCCTTGCCTCTCCTCCTCTCTCTTGCCATCTGCTCCCCTCCTCTCCAGGGTCTGGCCAGAAAGAGTGAAAACTAGGGTCATATGGAGAGGAAAGAGAGAAGGGATGTGAGAAAGACAGATGGGGGGTGGTGGAAGAAAGATAAATGGAGAAAGACAATGATAGAGAATGAGAGGGGGAAGAGAGTGAAAGAGAGACACAGAGGGAAGGAGAGAGAGAGAGAGAGAGAGAGAGAGAGAGACAGGTAATGGAGGGGAGGAGGGTTCTTACCACAAATCTTCTAAATTTGGATCTTTATACTATACCCAACCCTGAGCACCCCCAATTCCCAATTAGTCTATTAACTTGCCTGAACCATTGTAATTGAATGCCCCCCATCATTGTTCCCTGGGGGGCTAACATGTGGGGAAGATGTTTACATATTATATGTCTTTGCTAATTGAGAAATCAAAGACTATAAAACCCTTCTGGCTTAGTGATTGAGTCTGTAGTCCTGGCAAACCACCTGGCTATCTGACCTCAGTGCTATAGGTTATAGATGTGGTCTTGGCTCACCCTCAGGGGAGCCAAGACCATATCTTAAGAGGCCATCACAACTAGGACAGGTATTTGCCAGAGGGAGCAGGGAAGCCAGGCCAAGGTTGCAATGGATTATTAATTTATATTTTGCTGTTTCTTCTTGGTAAACTCTATCAAAGGGTACCTAATTTCTTGCTCACCAAATCTCCATGATAACAATGACAATATGGCCCACTTTCTGGGGCTCTAAAGTGTTTCTTTCACAATAATCCTATCCAGAAAGTAACATGTTTGTAATTGTCTTCCTTAGCCAGAAGAGAAAACTGGAACTTTGAGGGTGGGAATTGGGACTTACCTAAGGTCTCACAGCAGTGAGATGGTGTCGTAATCAGAACTTGAAGTCACATCAATGCTCTTTCTCCTACAGACAACTAGATCAAAAAGTGGATAGAGCCATAAGACATGGGATCTGATCTCAGACAGTTACTCTGTTACTTAATCTTTGCCTGCCTCAATTTCCTCATCTGTAAAATGGGGATAATAAGAGCACCTACCTCCCAGGGTTATTATGAGGATCAAATGAGATAATATTTGTAAAGCACTTAGCATAGTTCTTGGCACAAGTATGTTTATTCCCCCCTTCCCTATCCCCAGTTCTAACTAGACTCGGTCCCAGGACATCAGTGCTGATCAATACTTGCACATATTAATCGGGGATCTCAGTCAACATATATTTCTGAAACCTTATTATGGTACAGGCCCTGAGCTAAATACAGGGACTACGAAGACAGGCAAAAATGTTCTCCTGCCTTTAAGGAACTCATTCTAATAAGTAAAAATTTCTGAGCATAGCACATGGTTTGCAAGAATAATAGTCATGGGGAACAGTGTCCCAGGATCTCTAACTCACTACTTCTTGGGGTGGAGTCCTGAAAGTCTATCCTCTAACTGAGTTTGTTTTTAAAAGTTGCTACAACATTTTATTTCGTGCAGATTCCCTTGGTACTCAGATGATTGCTTTTAAATCTCCCTTGTAAATCCCGTATTCTATTCCTGCTAGGGAACTTCTCATCCATAGAATCCTGCCTTTCTTATTGACCCATGGCTAGATGCCCCTGGACAGTGGAGATCACTGACTGCTGGGGGATGATGGCAGTCAAAGGAAGAAAGTCTTTCATCCCATTCCATGCTTGTACCTGTAGTCTTTAGAACCTGGGAAGAAGGAGGATGTAGAGGATTTCTAGGTTTATTCAGAGAGGTAGTGAGTAGGGCCCTAATAGAAAGAGGCATCAAATATGAAATTAGTTAAATATGCAAAGCTCAACTTATTCTTCCAGCAGAGAAATGAACTGGAATTAATAGGAAAAATGCATCAGAATAAATAAGGTGGATTGAGAATGAATAGCATGGATATGTGTATGTCTCATGTGAATATGCATCTGTGTATCTGTCTTTGTGTGGCTAGGCATGTCTATGGGTTTACATACATAATATACCTGTTTTTTGTATATGGGCATGAGTAGGAACATACATGTTTGTATGTGGATTTCTGGCCCTGTGTGCATTGTTGGCATATGTATGCCAACTGTGCGTTGGGAAGAAGAAAGAGAGAAGTAGAAAAGGAGGGAGAGGAAGGAAGGAAGGAAGGAAGGAAGGAAG
>NW_025355332.1:0-8120 GCF_016433145.1 Gracilinanus agilis | reverse complement strand
GGGGTGAATAGTAGGGGTCACCAAGAGAAACTTGAGTGAATAAGAAAAATAGGATATTCTATTACACACAAAGAGGGCATGGGAAGGACAGGGGCAAATACTATTATAAGGAGAGGAAGAGAGCATTAAGAGGTAATATTTAAACCTTACTCTCAGTGTAATCAACCCGGAGAGGGAAGAGTAGCTATATTATCCATTGGGATATAAAACTCTATCTAACCCTACTGAGAAAGTCAGAAGGGATAAACCAAGGGGAGCAGGAGAGTGGGGAGGTCAAAAAAGGGAGGGGAGAAGAAGGGGGAGTGAATTCATTAGGCCTTTAAAAACAAAAAGAGGAGAATAATAAGGGAGGGGATAGAAAGGGAAGTTAATCAAGGGATGGGATAAGGGATACCTGCTTAATAGCAAACCACTGGTTTAAAAGGAAATAGTTTAAGAAGAAGGGGTAGGAATAGGGGAGGATACGAAAATGTCAGTGAATGCACAACTTATAATTTTAACTCTGAATGTGAATGGGATGAACTCGCTCATAAAACGGAAGCAAATAGCAGAGTGGATTAGAAACCAAAATCCTACCATATGTTGTCTACAAGAAACAAATATGAGGCGGGTGGACATACACAAGTTTAAGGTTCAGGGCTTGAGCAAAATCTTTTGGGTGTCAAATGAGAAAAAGAAGGGAGGAGTGGCTATTATGATTTCTGACAAAGCCTAAGAAAAAATAGATATGATTAAAAAAGACAGGGAAGGTCATTACATCCTTATTAAAGGCAGTATAAACAATGAGGAAATAACACTGCTCAATATGTATGCACTAAGTGGCATAGCATCCAAATTCATAAAGGAGAAACTGGCAGAGCTCAAGAAGGAAAAATTTAGTAAAACCATACTAGTGGGAGATCTAAATATTCCTCTTTCAGATCTAGATAAATCAAACCAAAAATAAATAAGAAAGAGGTAAGAGAGGTGAATGAAGTCCTAGAAAAATTAGATCTAATTGATATGTAGAGAAAAATAAATAGGGACAAAAAGGAATACACCTTCTTTTCAGCTGCACATGGTACATTCACAAAGATAGACCATGTTATAGGACATAGAATCATGGCAAACAAATGCAAAAGAGCAGAAATAATAAATGTAACCTTCTCATATCATAATGCAATAAAAATAATAATTAGTAAGGGCACATGGATAGGCAAATAAAAAAGAATTGGAAATTAAATAATATGATTCTCCAAAACCAATTTGTCATAGAAGAAATCATAGAAACAATCAACAATTTCATTGAAGAAAATGACAATGATGAGACATCCTACCAAACTCTGTGGAATACAGCCAAGGCAGTACTCAGGGGTAAATTTATATCCTTTAGTGCATATATTAACAAATTAAGGAGGGCAGAGATTAATGAATTGGGCATGCAACTCAAAAAATTAGAAAGCGAGCAAATTAAAACCCCCCAGATGAAAACTTAATTAGAAATACTAAAAATCAAGGGAGAAATTATTAAAATCGAAAGTAAAATAACTATTGAATTAATAAATAAGACTAGAAGCTGGTACTTTGAAAAAACAGATAAAATAGACAAAGTACTAGTCAATATAAAAAAAAAGGAAAGAAGAAAACCAAATTGACAGTATCAAAGATGAAAAGGGAAACCTCACCTTTAATGAAGAGGAAATTAAGACAATCATTAAAAACTATTTTGCCCAATTAAATGGCAATAAATATAAGAATTTAGAAGATATGGATGAATATTTACAAAAATATAAACTGCCTAGAATAACAGCAGAAGAAATAGAATACCTAAATAATCCCATATCAGAAATAGAAATTGAACAAGCCATCAAAGAATTTCCTAAGAAAACAATCGCCAGGGCCTGATGGATTCAAAAGTGAATTCTATCAGACATTCAAAGAGCAACTAATCCCAATACTATACAAATTATTTGATATGATAAGCAAAGAAGGAGTCCTACCAAATTCCTTTAATGACACAAATATGGTACTGATTCCATAGCCAGGCAGATCAAAAACAGAGAAAGAAAACTACAGACCAATCTCCCTAATGAACATAGATGCAAAAATCTTAAATAGAATACTAGCAAAGAGACTCCAGCAAGTAATTAAGAAGATCATCCACCATGATCAGGTGGGATTTATACCAGGAATGCAAGGTTGGTTCAACATTAGGAAAACCATTCACATAATTGACCATATCAACAAGCAAACCAACAAAAATCACATGATTATCTCAATAGATCCTGAAAAAGCCTTTGACAAAATACAGCATCCAATCCTATTGAAAACACTGAAAAGTACAGGAATAGAAGGACCTTTCCTAAAAATAATAAACAGTATATATCTAAAACCATCAACAAACATCATTTGCAATGGGGATAAATTAGAAGCCTTCCCAATAAGATCAGGAGTAAAACAAGGATGCCCATTATCACCTCTATTATTCAACATAGTACTAGAAACACTAGCAGTAGCAATTAGAGAAGAAAAAGAAATTGAAGGTCTCAAAATAGGCAATGAGGAGACTAAGCTATCACTCTATGCAGATGATATGATGGTATACTTAAAAAATCCTAGAGAATCAACTAAGAAGCTGGTAGAAATAATCAACAACTTCAGCAAAGTTGCAGGATACAAAATAAATGCACATAAATCATCAGCATTTCTATACATTTCCAACACATTAGAGCAGCAAGAGGTAGAAAGAGAAACACCATTTAAAATCACCCTAGACAATATAAAATACTTAGGAATCTATGTACAGAAACAAACACAGCAATTATATGAAAACAACTACAAATCACTTTCCAAACAAATAAAACTGGATCTAAACAATTGGAAAGCCATGGATTGCTCATGGGTAGGACGAGCTAACATAATAAAAATGACAATTCTACCCAAATTAATTTACCTATTTAGTGCCATACCTATCAAGCTACCAAAAACCTTCTTTACTGAATTAGAAAAAACTATAACAAATTTCATTTGGAATAACAAAAGATCAAGAATATCAAGGGAAATAATGAAAAAAAATGTGAAGGAAGGGGGCCTAGCAGTACCATATATTAAACTATACTATAAAGCAGCAGTCATCAAAACAATATGGTACTGGCTAAGAGATAGAGAGGAGGATCAATGGAATAGACTGGGGATAAATAACATCAGCAAGACAGTGTATGATAAACCCAAAGAGCCCAACTTTTGTGACATGAATCTATTATTTGACAAAAACTGCTGGGAAATTTGGAAAACAATATGGGAGAGATTAGGTTTAGATCAAGATCTCATACCCTATACAAAGATAAATTCAGAATGGGTGAATGACTTGAATATAAAGAGGGAAACTATAAATAAGTTAAGTGAACACAGAATAGTATACTTGTCAGATCTGTAGAAAAGGAAAGATTTTAAAACCAAGCAAGAGTTAGAGAAAATTACAAAATGTAAATTAAATGGCTTTGATTATATTAAACTAAAAAGCTTTTGTACAAACAAAAACAATGTAGTCAAAATCAGAAGGGAAACAACAAATTGGGAAAAAATCTTTATAAGAAAAACTCTGACAGGGGTCTACTTACTCAAATATACAAGGAGTTAAATCAATTGTATAAAAAATCAAGCCATTCCCCAATTGGTAAATGGGCAAGAGACATGAATAGGCAATTTTCAGGTAAAGAAATCAAAAGTATCAATAAGCACATGAGAAAGTGTTCTAAATCCCTAATAAAATTGAATGTAATGGACCTTTGTACCAGCAGCAATACAATGACCCAGGACAATTCTGAGGGATTTAGGGTAAAGAAAGCTACCCACATTCAGAGGAAGGACTGCAGGAGAGGAAACATATAAGAAAAACAACTGCTTGAACGCATGGGTTGGGGTGGACATGATTGGGGATGTGGACTCGAAACTACCACACCAATGCAACTATCAACAATTTGGAAATAGGTCTTGAACAAGGACACATGATAAAACCAGTGGAAATGTGCATTGGCCATGGGTGGGGGAATTGAGAGGGGTGAAGGGGAAAGTAGGAGCATGAATCATGTAACCATGTTAAAATGAATATTAATAAATGTTTAAATTAAAAAAAAAACAGAAGTGGTCTAATGGTAAAAGAGGCAAAAAATTGCTGAAGTAAAGAACTTTTTAAAAAAGCAAAAATGGGCAAATTTAAAAGACAGTACAAAAATTCACCAAAGAAACTAATATCATAAAAACTAGAATTCAACAAGTGAAAGTGAATGACTATATGACATTAAGAATCAAAGAAAGTCAGAAGGATGAAAAATAGAAGAAAATGTGAATTATCTTGTCAGAAAAAAATACAACTGATCTGGAAAAAGATCAAGGAGAAACTATTTAAGAATTATTGGACTAGTATATGATTGTAGCAAAATGCTATTGTGCCATAAAAAACAACAAACAAGATGATCACAAAAATTCCTGGAAAGACTTATATGAAGTGATACAAAGTGAAGTACACAGAACCAAGAGAACACTGTACACAGTAACAGCAATAGTATATTTTTTATCAATTGTCGATGATTTAACTGTTATCAATAAGGCAACTATCCAGGAAAACTTCAAGGTACTTAGAATGAAAAAAAGGATATACACCATCATAGAAGGAACAGATAAAGTCCAAATGCAGATTAAAATATACCATTCTTCACTTAATTTTCTCCATGATTTTTTCTCTAGCATAAGCAATGTGTCTTATTTCACAATATGAGAAACATGAACATGTCTGTTATAGGAAAACATATATATATACATGCATACATACATATATATGTAACATATCATATTACTCTGTCTTCTTGGGGAAGGAGGGATAGGAGGCAGAGAGAGAGAACATGGATTACAAAATGTCAGAAAACTATTATTAAAAATTTTATCATGTATAGTCTGGGGCAGTGATGGGCAAACCTTTTAAAGAGGGGGCCAAAGGAAAGGAAATGCTCATCTGTCAGTCTGTTTCTAAGGAAACTCTTTCAAAGTTTCATTGTATTGTATCATACCCATTGTATTCATCAGATTAGGAATAATGTCACCTGGCCAGATAGAACATCTCAGGGGGCTGCATCTGGCAGTTTGCCCATCGCTGGTCTGGGGGAAGACTATTAGACTACCTGAAAACCATGATAATAAATAAAAGCCTAGAGAAAATATTACAGGAAATTTTTAAGCAAAGCTGCTCTGATATCTTAGATTCAGAGAGTAAAATAGAAATGGAAACAATGCATCTATCACCTGCTGAAAGAGATCCCAAAATGAAAATTCTCAGGAATATTATAGCTAAATTCCAGAGCTCCAGATAAAGTAGAAAATATTGCAAGTATTCCCAAAGAAACAATTCAAATGTTATAGGCACACAATCAGGATTACATAAAATGTTATGACTTCAATGGAAAGAAGAGAAGGGCTTAGAATATGATATGCCAGAAGGCAAAGGATCTAGGATTACAACCAAGATTAATCTATGCAGCAAAACTTATTATAATCCTTCAGGAGGGAAAAAAGATATTTAATGAAGTAGAGATTTTTAAATATTCTTGATAAAAAGACCAGAGCTGAATAGCAAATCTGGCATTGAAGCACAAGCCTCAAGAGAAGCATAAATATGTAAAACATAAAAGAAGGATCATAAATGTCTCAATAAAATTAAAGTTTACATTTCTATGTGAGGAGATAACATATGACTTCAAAGAACAGTATCATTATACGATAATTATAAGGAGTCTACCTAATCAGAAGTCTTTAGAATAAATTGATTATGTTGGGATGATTTCAAGGAAAAAAGAGGGGTACAAAAAGGGAATATACCATAAAAAGGGGAAAAGGAAAGGTAGAACAGGGAAAATTATCTCACTTAAAAGAGACATGCAAGAAAGACCTTTTTATAGTGGAGGGGGAAATGGAGGTTGGGTAACAGGCAATATTGAACCTGCCTCTCATTGAATTATTTCAAGGAAAAGTACATATATACATACTCAAATGGATGTAGAAACCTATCTTACCCAATTGGGAAATAGGAAGGGTAAAGAATAAGAAATAAGGTGATAATAAAATGGTGGGGGAATGGTAAAAGGGAGAGCAGATTAAGGGAGGCCCTGCTCAGAAATAAAACAGAATATTGAGGAGAGAAAACTAGAAAAAAAATAGGATAGTGAGAAATACACAGTAAATATAACTGAATGAATGGAATGAGTTCACCCATTAATGGAAGTAGATAGCAGAACAGATTAGAAGCCACAATCTAGCCACATGTCATTTAGAAGAGACACACTTAAAACTGAAAGACACACAAAGCCTAAAAGTAAAGAGCTAGTGCAGCATCCAATATACTTCAGCTGCATTTTTCAAAAAGGCAGAGTTAGCAATCATGATTTTAAACAAAGCAAGAACAAAAAAGAGATCTAATTAAAAGAGATCATCAGGGAAACAACATGTTGCTTTTTTAAAAAAAAACAGTATCATAGACAATGAATCAATATAAGAATGGTTAAAGTGGTTGATTTCATAAAGATCTAATTTTTCAAATATATAGGTAACAGTAAAATTTATTTTAAAAAATTAGGCATTATATAATTGATAAATGGACAAATGATATGAACAGGCTGTTCTCAGAAGAAATCAAGGCTATCTACAGTCATATGAAAAATTGTCCTATATTACTATTGTGTGAAATAAAATTCATGTGTCTTTCTCAAAGTAAGCATCTAGGCCTATATCCCTGACATCCCCCAGGTAAAAGCTCCAGTTAACACCTCAACTGGCCCAATTGAGAAAAGAATGGCTAGTCCCTTTTAAATTTCAAAGACCTTTTGTTGACTGTTTATCTAATGACTCCAGGACAAGCTTGGGAAAGAGACTGATAAAAGACAGAAGCCCCACTCCCCTCACCCATTCAAGGGCAATAAACAACTCATTTGCTTCCTTTTTCTCTTAGTTTGTCTCTAGCCCATTGAAGTACCCCTTTTCATGAAAGGAATAAACAACTGCCTCTTTTACTCTCATTTTCTGACTCCACATTTGTAATTTGCAATAAGGATTGGGTGGTCATTTTTATCCCTCTCCCTATTGATTAGGAAAATGCAAATTAAGACAACTCTGAGGTACAACTTCATTCATACTGGTCAAAAACGGAAACCAGGGATGGAGGGGATGAGGGAAAATTATTGTTCAGTCATGTCTAATTCTTCATTACCTAATTTGAGATTTTCTTGGCAAAGATGCTGGAGTGGTTTCCTTCTCCAACTCATTTTACAGATGAATGAATGGAGGCAAACAAGGTTAAATGCCTTGGCCAGAGTCATACTGTTACTAAGTGTCTGAGGTCAGATTTGAACTCAGAAAGTTGAGTCTTCCTGACTGACACTATCCACTCCACTATCTGGCTGCCCATGTTGTTAGTGATGAGGTAGGTACACTTACACATTGTTGGAGGAGTTGGTCTAAACATTCTGGAAAACAACTTGTTCCTATGTTGAAAGGTATATAAAACTGTATACCCTTTGATCTACTAATACTACTTCTAAGTCTGTATCTCAAAAAGATAAAAGAAAAAGGATTTATATTAAAAAATTATAGAAGCCCTTTTAGTGATGACAAAGAAATGGAAATTGAGGAGGTACCCGTGAATTAGGGAATGGCTGAACAAGTTGTGGCATAAAGTTGTGATGAAGTACTCTTGCACTTATACCACAATAATGAAATAGGAGTGGTTTCAGAAAACAAAAATCTGGAAAGACTTATATGAACTGATGCAAAGTGAAGTGAGAAGAAGAAGCAAATCATTGTGCACAGCAATACCAATATTGTAATGATGGCCAACTATGAAAGATTTGTCTACTCAGATCAATAAAATGATCCAAGAGAATTCCAAAGGCTGCATGATGAAAAATGCTATCTACTTCCAAAGGGAGAATTGCTGAAAACTGAGTGGAAAATATAAATTTCTCTATTTTTGCCTTTTTTGGTGATCTGGCTTATATGAAAATATGTTTTTTTGCGATTTTATATATATATATTATTTACTTGTCTTCTCATTGGATGAAGGAGAGAGAGAGAGAGAGAGAGAGAGAGAGAGAGAG
>NW_025355331.1:0-7639 GCF_016433145.1 Gracilinanus agilis | reverse complement strand
GAAGGAGGAGGAGGAGGAGGAGGAGAAGGAGGAGGAGGAGAACAACAGCAACTTTTACCTTCCATTTTAGAATCAATTCTAGCACAACTAGCCAAACCATCAATGAATTAGATAGTATAGGGCCCATTCCACACCTGATGTCCCTCACCTAGGCTTGGCCAATAGGGCGGCTAACACTAATTTAATGCTTTAAGGCAGTGGTTCCCAAACTTTTTTGGCCTACCGCCCCCTTTCCAGAAAAAATATTACTTAGCCCCCTGGAAATTAATTTTTAAAAATTTTAATAGCAATTAATAGGAAAGATAAATGCACCTGTGGCCATCACCGCTATCCTGGATTGCCGCAGCACCCACCAGGGGGCGGTGGCACCCACTTTGGGAATCACTGCTTTAAGGGTTGCGAATCACACTTTATCTTGATTCTAACAATAAAACTGTGAGAGATCTACTATTGTTACCATATTTCAGATGGGGGCACTGAGGCTCAAGTGACATTAACCACTACCTATCACTACAGTTTGAGGTCTATGAACTTGTTTTTAAAATATTTTAACTATATTTCAATATAATGGTTTTTTATCCTATATATTGTATTTTATGTATTTAAAAACATTATTCTGAGGAATTCATAGGCTTGACCAGACTGATCAAAGGGTTCAGAACACACAAAAAAGATTAAGAGCCCTTAACTAAAGACCCCATAAAGCATCAGCAGTCAGATGTAAATTCTGTTCTTTCCTGCCTCCAAACCCTGAATTCTGTCATCTACTCCAGGCTGTCTTTTCTCTTATGGGTTACTTGGTATTTATTTGTACACTGCAGGGGCAATACTGCTTGAAGGAATTAATATCCTTCCCTAACAGTGGATCTCAGAATTCCAGGAGCTGTAAGTCACTCAGCTAGAAAGCAAGAGAAGAATTCTGATTATATTTTATTCTCATCCCTGTCTCGGCTGCTGCATTTATGTCTTATGTTCTTAGTTTAAAATATACATGAGCATGATAGCACTTGCCATCAGGGAACTATATTTCATCGCTTCTTAATTTTTAAACAGTATCAAGGTTTAGTTCTAAAAAGGGAAAACAAAAACAAAAAATCAGCCACCTATGCCCAATTTGAATTTTAAGGGAGGAAACTATTAGGCACCAGACATAGAAAGCTCATTGGATTGAGGATGAAAGGCATCTCTTTACTTAGATGAAGGAGTGACTCTAGATAGGGAATCAGTATAATCCAGGGTCCACCATCTTTTTTGGTCTCTGTATTCCTTACCCTTAAGTAAATCTTACTGTGCCCTTGACTCAATAGAAAAGGAAATAAATTCTAGAGTTTATCATGCATATGCAAATAAGAATGAAAATAATGTTTAATTTCAATAGGATAGTATAGTTATTTACTAAATATTTACTGTGCCTCTTTGACAAGCATCTTGTCAAGCATCCTTGGGGATAGACTCTGCTAAGGTGAGATCCTTAAGTAGAGTCAATAAAACTTAATCTCTAGTAGAGGTTGACTTATTTATTGACTTATTTATGACTTATTGGTCATGGGATGGATGGAGAACTAAAAGGAACTTTAAATGCCATTTAGATGTATTCATTTATAAAAGGAGTGGGTCAATCTCATGATCTCCCTTAAAAAAACACCAAACAAACCATTCATTTAAAAAACCCAAAAAACATTTTGAGTTCCAAATTTTCTCTCTCCTTCCCACCCCTCCTCCTTCCCTGAGATGGTAAGCAATCTGATATAGACTTTACATGTGCAATTATGTAAAACATTTTCCCATATTAGTCATTTTGTGGAAGAGAAAACCAAACACCAAAAACAGATACAAAAAAAGAAGAAAAAGAAAGAAAGTGAAATATAGTATGTTATGGTCTGCATTTAAACACCATCAGTTTTTTCTCTGAAGGCAGATGGCATTTTTCATCGTGAATCCATGGCATTGTCTTGGATCATTATATTGCTTCATATCCCATTTTACAGACAAAAAAAAATTAAGGCCCAGGGCAAGGAAATGACATACTCAATGTCACATGGGGAGTCACTGGCAGATCTAGAGTTCAAACCCTGGCCTTCAGACTTTAAACCAGGTATTTAAAACTTGCTTTTGGTCAAAGATTCTTTTGGCACTCTGGTGACAACTATGGACACTTTCTCAGAAAAAAAAAAGTTTAAAATTTAACTTAATTTAAATTAAATTCAAATTAGTTAATAATTAATTTTAAATGTCATTTAACTTAAAATTTAAATATTTTAAAGAATTTAATACATGGAATTATAAAACAAACCAAAATTAGTAAAAAAAAGTGTATTTTTTATTTTGACCATCTAAGTTCACAAACCCCTTGAAATCTATTTACAGACTCTAAGGGGTTCATTCCAGATTAAAAAACTCTGTTCTAAACCCAGTATTCTTTTTATTACTATACTGGACTGCCTTACATGATACCTAGCCATTATGAAACAATTTATTAGAATAGGTTTGGGAAACAAAACAATTATTGCAACTGGAAATGGACTTGAGAGGCAGAAGGGTCATAGAATAATATCAGGTAACCTGCTTTAAAGAATCCATCCCTTGCTTGCTTCCCTGAATCAGACATCCTCTTGCTTCATGAATGGGTAATTAATAGGATTAAGAAAAGGAAATAGGAAAGCAAAGAATGAACGTTCATAAACTGTAATTTAAGGGACTTGCAAACCTGGAGGGAGCCATGCACTGTTGTTGAGGACTGGAAATCCATGTGGCAGGGGAGGGAGGGAGACTGGAGAGTGAAGAAGATATTTTTCATCAAAGGTTCTTGAAGAACGACAAGAATCCTTCTCATTTCCATCCCTGCTCTTGTTTGTTTCAATGGGCCCCCCATGTTCTTCACAGGATTTTGGGGAGCTATGCTCATGTTCCTTCGAGTTTTTTGTAGGCATAATGGCTGGCTCTCTGTTGTTTTGACTTGTTTCATATTTATGGTGTGGTTCGATGTCAAAGTCTTTCTTATCCTCTTTTTCTGAAGCTGAAATTTCAAGAGTCTGGTCTGGATTTCTGTCTTCCTCCTGGCTTTTGGAGCTCCTGGCATTAGAGGCTGAAGCTTTATGATTTCCCATTCTTCTTCCCAGCCGGCGACCCTTCTCTTTTTGCCAGCAACTGAGTAGTGGGTAGGGACCAGTTGTCATTAGCCTGGTGTTTCCATGCAGGTCATCCAGAGAGCTTCTGTGGATATAGACATCTTTGGGAAGATGCCTTTCAGAGAGCCTGCTCCTTCCTTGGAACACAAGTGGGCTTGTTGGGATTCCATGTTGGTACGGGAATGGGGTCGCCAAACCCAAACCCATCAGTCCTTTCTGCTGAGCTTTTCCTGTCTCTCTTTGCTGAAAAATGGTTCCCATTTCCATTTCCATTCTAGAGATTCAAGAAGAAAAGTAGAAGTGCATACACAACCCAACAGAACATATTAGAAATAGAATTTGAATAGCCAACTGCTCATCCAAAATATGAATGTTCACTCCTCCCAAGATAGTGTCCTATCTGGCAACCCTCTTCTTGTTACTTGAACTTTGATAGGTTATAATGGCTCCCCACCTACAGAGTCACAGGGGAGGAATCCTTCCAATGGACTTCACTGGGGAAATCCCAAGACATTCTCTGAGACTGTGGGAACTATTATGTTAGCATAGAAGAACTATGTTCAAGAAGCAGGCACTATAAAGTTAGGGTTAAGGATTGACCATTGCTACAAGTTAATTTTTAAAAGATTTTAAGTTTCTGGAAGAGAATATTGTTTTCCCTTTTTAGAAAAAAATATCATTTTATTGCTTTTATTTTAGTAATAAAAGTAATAAAAGCTAGCATTTACAAACCACTTTAAAGTTTTCAAAGCACTTTATAAATATTATCTCATTTGATCATAATGCCCCTGGGAAAGAGGTGCTGTTTTTATCTTCATTTTTTATATGAGAAAACTAAGGCAGACAGGGCAAATGACTTGACCAGGGTGACACTGTTAGTAAATATCTGGGCTATATTTGAATCCAGGTCTTCCTGACTCCAGATCCAATATTTTATCTGTACTGCCACTTAACTGTCACCTAAATTTTGGAATATATCATTCTTCTTCCCTTACCCAATGAGTCATTCCCTTGTTAGAAATATTGAAGAAGAAAGACATAACCAATTCAGCAAAACCAGCAAATGAATCCACCATGTCTGAAAGTATATACAATATTCTATAACTACAGGCCCTCTCCCCTTCCCCCAACAAAAGAAGGAAGGAGATTCATTGATTCAAGTTTTTTTTTTCTGGGACAAAGCCCAAGGCTTATGGGAGGAATAAATATTTTATAGCCCCTGTCCTTATTATGCCATTTTAGGAAATGCCTTTGCCAAGAGCTAATTGTATCTACTGTCTGGCTGCTAAAGGGAAGCAAACTTAGAAGCTAGAAGGCTGGAAGGTCCAGACTACAGGGATCCCTAGAACCCACGAGGAGCAGCCACACTCTGGGAAAGGAGCCTAGAGAGCGCGTTACTGTCAGAGAATATAAATGAAAATGACACTAAATGTCAACTGAACACTGATTAATTTTTTAAATTAAATATAAAAAACTTTCAGATCCACATTCTCTCCTCCTCATTTCTCCTTATCCCTTTCCTCACAATGAGGAGGCATGAAAAACAAATTCCTGTTGTAAATATATATAGTCAAGCAAAACAGATTCCCATAGTAGCCATGTATCTTCTCCCACTTCCCCCCAAATTCAGTCAATTCTCTGACTTCATCACATCTCTTTCAGGAAGTAAGTAAGATGTTTCATCTTAGGATCTCTGGAATTGTTGTTGGTCATTATGCTAATCAGTGAATTCTGACTAATTTTAATGACTAAGTTAAGTCCCAGAGAACTGATGATGAAGCATATTTCTTTCCTCTTGGCAGAGAGATGGGCACCTATGGGTACATAATTGATACATGTCATCTAATGTGGTCTCTGTGTTGGCTGGTTTTTTTCTTCTAAAGAGGTCTTCAGTACATCAAGGAAAGAATTAAATCCGAATATCTAGGAGTATAATGGCCAAAAATAATACAGAAAATATGTGAACATAATTATAAAACACTTTTTATACAAATAAAGTCAGATTTAAATAATAGGAGAAATATTACTTGTGTATGGGTTGGCAGAACTAATACAATTAAAATGATGATTCTGTCTAAACCACTATACTTATTCAATGTAATCCCAATTAAATTACCAAAAAATTATTTTATTGAAATAGGAAAATAATAACTAAATCCATTTGGAAAAACAAAAGGTCACGAATATCAAAGGAATTTATGAAAAGAATATAAAGGAAGGAGGTCTAGCAGTACCAGATTTTAAACTATTATCATAAAGCAGTAATTATCAAAACTATCTAAGAAATAGAAAAGCAGATCAGTGGAACAGAACAGACATACAATAAACATTTGTAAAAAAATTATAGTGACCTTGTATTTGACAAAAGTAAAAATTCAAGCCTTTGGGATAAGAATTTACTATTTGGTAAAAATTGTTGGGAAAATTGGAAAATAGTCTGGCAGAATATAGATCAATAATCTTACACTATTGACCAAGATAAGATCAATATGGATATATGACCTAGGCATTAAGGGAGATATCCTGGACAGAGTAGAAGAACAGGAAACACATTACCTATCAGATTTAGGACTAGGAGAAGAATTTATGAAGAAATCAGAGATAGAAAAAATTGTGAGATATGAAATGGATATTTTTGAATACATTCAATTAAAAAGGTTTTTTATAAATAAAACTCATATAGTCAAGATTAGAAGGAAAGTAGAAAGTTGGGGAAAATTTTTATAGACAGTTTCTAGAATAGAAGTATCACATCTAAAATATGTAGAGAACTTTGTCAAATATAAAAATCTATGATTCATTCCCCACTTGATAAGTTATAAAAAGATATGAATGGATAGCTTTGGGTTGAAGAAATAAAAATTATATATAATTTTATGAAAAATGTTCAGAAAAATAAAAATCAAAACAACTCTAAGATACCTTGCACTTATCATATTTGCTAAAATGATAAAAGGGAAAATGACAAAAGTTGGCCAGGATGTGGAAAAAAGGGGAGACTGGTACACTATTGATAGAACTGTAAACTGAGCCACCATTTTGGAGAGCAATGTGGAATTATGCTCAAAGAGTTAGAAAAAACTGTGTATACTCTTTTTAAAAACTATATATACCTTTAATTAAAGCAGTTCTCAATGTGGTGGCAAAGAATGAGAAACTGAAGGGATGCCCATCAGTAGAGGAATGGCTAAACAAATTGTGCCATATGATTATGACAGAATATTACTGCACCCTAAGAAATAATGATCAGGTTAATTTTTTTAAAACAGGGAAAGACCTATATGAAATTGTGAAGAGTAAAACAAGATAACATCATATACATTAACAGAAATATTGTTTGAAGCATGGCTTGTGTGTGTTCACCTCCCAAGAAAGAATTAATAAGTAGAAATAAGCAAGAAATATTTTTATATAGACTTACATCTTTTTGCCAAATGATGCCTTCTTTAATGGGGGACAAAGAGTTGCCTGGGTATTTTAATGTAACAAATGAACAAATAAATATTAAAAGGAATAACACTCAAATCCTAGGGCAGGAGATGAACTGTAAAACCACCAAAGTGTGTGCTGTCAGTAAAACTTTAGAAATAAATTCTTTGAAGGAAATGTGAAGATCTAAGTCAAAACAATGCAATCTTTCAGTTGTGAGTTGAGTGGAAACAAAGAACTACATGGTATTTTTTGTTCACTCAATTTTTCACAAGAGTCTCCCATCCTTTGGGTTCTGGAGGATTAAGTAGAGATGTATGATGTGGCCTCCTCTCACAGTGGTCAGTCAGTACCTTTAGACCTACTACTTTTGACTAAGACTCGGTTATCTTTTTCTTTAGCCACCATAAGTGAGGGGCTCTAGGTGACTGGGGATGTTTTCTTCTGGGCTGAAATAAGAGCTACCTGAAGCATTTCAAGGCTTGAAGAGGGACTGTGAAATTTGGCATATTACTGAGGGACAAAAAAGTCTTTTGAAACTGAGATGTTAAAATGAATTGCAAAGTCATCCAGGACAGCTCCCTCCCAAGTCAACTGGGACTCCCAAGTCTGCATTCATAGGCTAACCACCAGCTTTGGACAAATCCCTTCCTCACAACCTATAGATTACAGACACCACCATTCAACCACCCACCTGGCTAGATTATGCTTCTGCACCAACTCTTGCCTTCTGGCCATTTCCTCCATGGATTCAGGCTGTAGAAAGCCATATCCTGACAAACAAAAACAAACCAAGTTCTAAGTGAGAAATACACAATGGAACATTGTACAAAAGCAACTTGTACTGTATGAATAGTAATGAAACCAAAGCCTGCCCATCAATGTAGTGGGCCATTCCACCTGCAATGTGACTTAGCATCTCATTGGCTATGAGAGAAATAGATAGGAGGAGAAAATCTCCTGGTTTGTCATTTTCCTTCTATTCCTTTCTGTTCCCTTCATTTACTTCCCTTCCTTTTTCTTCCCTCTCTCCCTCCCTCCCTCCCCCTCCCTCCTTTTCTTCCTTCTTCCTTCCTTTCTTC
>NW_025355330.1:0-1910 GCF_016433145.1 Gracilinanus agilis | reverse complement strand
CATTAGAGGTGAGGTCTTCCTTTTCATCTTTGATAATATTAATTTGGTTATCTTCTTTACGTTTTTTTATTAGATTTACCAGAAGTTTTTCTACTTAATCTGTTTTTTTCAAAATACCAGCTTCTAGTCTTATTTATTAATCAATAGTTCTTTTACTTTCAATTTTATTACTTTCTCCTTTGATTTTTAGTATTTCTAATTTAGTTTTCATCTCAGGATTTTTAATTTGTTCATTTTCTAGTTTTTTAAGTTGCATGCCCAATTCATTAACTTCTGCCCCCCCTAATTTGTTAATATATGCACTCAGTGATATAAATTTTCCCCTTAGCACTGCTTTGACTGCATCCCATAGGTTTGGGTAAGATGTCTCATCATTGTCATTGTCTTCAATGAAATTATTAATTGTTTCTGTGATTTGTTCTTTCACCAAATTATTTTGGAAAAACATATCATTTAATTTCCAATTAGTTTTTGGTTTGCCTCTCCATGTATTCTTAATAATAACTATTTTTATTGCATTATGATCTGAGAAGTTTACATTTATTATTTCTACTTTTTTGCATTTGTTAGTCATGTTTCTATGCCCTATTACATGGTCTATCTTTGTGCATGTTCCATGTGCTACTGAAAAGAAGGTGTATTCCTTTTTGTCCCTATTTATTTTTCTCCAAACAATACTATTTCAATGACTATGAATAAATCAATACATTTTAGTAAATATCTACAGTAGGTCAGGTTAGTACTGGGTATATAAAAGTGGGCAAAAGACAATCCCTGCCCTTAAGGACATTATAGTATACAAGGGGGAGACAATATATAAAAATATGCAAATTAAACTACATGCAGAAGAAATGGGAAACATTTACAGGGGAAATCACTGGAATTATTAAAGGTTAATAAGGAAAAATAATAAGAATACGAATTACAGAGATTGACAATGAGAGTTGCAAAATTATACTAACCCAACTTGGTTACAAGAAGAGATCTAAGAACATATATCACTTCACACTTACTTGCAGAGTTGGAAGGAACAGCATAGATATAGAGCAGTAATGGGCACACTATTGCCCATGGGCCAGATGTGACCCCCTGAAATGTTCTATCTGGCCCAGCAACATTATTTCTAATCTAATGAATACAATGAATAGGATATAATACAATGAAGCTTCGAATGAATTGCTTAGAAACAGACCGACAGATGAGCATTTCATTTCCTTTGGCCCCCTCTTTCAAAAGTTTGCCCATCACTAATATCGAGTGTTGATGAAAATTGTATGGCTTTTTTTGCTACCTTTATTAATTTGGATAAACTTGTTTTCCTCTCCCTTATATATTCTATGAGAGTTATGAGTTCCTGGAAGGGAATGGAAAGAGGAATACATGGGGAAAATCAAGCAATCTCTTAACAAAAATATCATTTATAATAATTTTTAAATTTTATTTTGGATAGGTTATTTATTAGATTTTAATAACTGTGTAAAATGTATACTGAGCAATGTCTGGTGCACTAATAATTTAAATGATTATTTTGAGGACATAACACTAATATTTTACTGAAGGAGTCTTCCTGCTCTTCACAGCCAGTTCTCCATTTACTACCCTTGCTTTGTTTCTTTTCATATTTAATTAAAATTGGAAAAATGAGAAATGTGGAAATTCCAAAATCTCTCCACAAAATTTTCCTCTTTGAAATAAATGTTTAGGTTAAGAGCAAGGGTAAGTGAAGGGTCCAATGTCATATACCCACTGTGTGACAGAGGTAAGATGAACCCAAGTCTTATTGACTCTATGGGTGTCACTCTTTTCACCTTGCCATGCAGCTTTTCCCTTAAATGGATTAACTTTAAAAAAAGATCATCTTTGTCTCAGGTCTACTTCCTTTTCTGGGACTTCCTGAAATATTGGGATTG
>NW_025355329.1:0-6862 GCF_016433145.1 Gracilinanus agilis | reverse complement strand
AGGAGAGAGAGAGAGAGAGAGAGAGAGAGAGAGAGAGAGAGAGAGAGAGAGAGAGAGAGAGAGAACATCTGGCTACCAGAACTAAAAGTTTCTAAGCTATGCCATGCTTTTTCTACTCCTGCTATTAGGCTCTGCTTGAGCCCAAGCAGGGCTGCCCCCAGTGAAAACCATAGTAGGCCAAGATGACCCAGCCAGATAAGTCAGATAAGGTAAGTCCTGTGATTGCCAAGTAGCAAATGCTCCAGAGAGGATGGAGTCCCAGGCCAAAAAGACAGAGCTATTCCTTGTCTCCTTTCTAATAAGGCCAGTGATGTCTCTTCTGCATCTCTGATTGGCCAGGCTTAATTTCAGGGTAGTCCCCCATCCTTGAGTCCCAACAGGTCAGCCACGGGGACTTTCCCAAGTCAGGATTTTAGGGAAACCACGGGGCATTTTAGCCAAATTCTTCCAGGAAGCCAGAGAGCCATGTAACCTCTTTTTTTCCTTTCTAAGGCATTTAGTCTGATGTAATAAGAGATAAAATTTTATATTACATTCACATACAACTGTCTAGAGATCCAAACTTGTGGACTGGTGAGATCTGATGAACCCCAAATTTTAGGAATAGCTTGCAAATTGGAGAACCCCAAAGCTTGTGCTTGTTCCCTGTTCCCTTAAGAATCCTCCCAGAAGGGAATCTCAGGTCCACAGTTGCAGACTGAATAATGGACCCCTGGGTAAATGCTAAATATCCTTTTGTCTTAGGTAGAATTCCCCATTGTGTCAGAGACCCTTTCCCAGGAAGACACAAGTAGGCAGGGACCATCCTTTAGCATCCTTTGTAAGTAGCCCCTTCCATTACAGTGGTGCCTCTGGCTAGGATTCCTTTCCCAGGCTTAATTGTAGCCTGTCAGTATGATAATGTCAATCATCTCTCTCAGCCCCTGGATCTTCCCAAATGGTATATAAGTTCCCTGATTTCTCTTGTTCCCAGGAGTCTCATCTAGGGCGGTGGCACTCCCCTGGGGTCCGGGACCAAAGCACACAGAGTTCAATCCTGGACTCTGCATAAGGCACGTGGCTCTGAGTGGAGGCCTCATCAGCCCTGTTCCCCCTTTTCCTTAATTAAAGAGTGGCTTTTCTGACTATTTAATAGTTCTGTGTTTTTTCAAAGTTAACACAACCAAGGGTATTCCTTTGGAAATTCAGAAGAGAACTTTTATCTATATCTGTATTGATGTGGTTGATGCACGTAAAATACTTTGTAAAGCTTAAAGTTCTATATTAATGCTAGGAGTGATGATAATGATGGTGGTGGTGGTGGTGGTGGCAGCGATAGAGGTAAAGCCTTCAAATTAACCATGTGTTTTGGGTCTAAGACAAATGAACTTTATTTCACTCACAGAAAAAAAAATACCCTTCCCCCCCCCCCCGCCAAAAAAAAAAAAAATAGGAGTACATAAAGAATATAAAGAGAAGGGAGCTGTAGATAGAGAGCCATATCTGGAGATGCATGTCCTGGGTTTAAATCTGGCCTTAGATACTTCTTATCTAGGTGATCTTGGTCAAATCACTTAACCCCAGTTGCTAAGCCCTTACCACTCTTCTACCTTGGAATCAATACTTAATTATGATTATAAATGAGAAGGTTTAAAAAAGTATATACAGAGACCAATAAACAGGCAAACTTCCACCTTAGGCCAAGGGATCTATAACTTCCTACACAAATAAAATACCATTCAGGGGATGAAACCTTTCCTTAGCACTGGCTCTGCCATGCACTTACATTGCTTCTCTAAGTGGTCGCTGAGGTGTCTAAGGTATTCTAGTGAGATGGTCTAGGCCAGTGATGGTGAACCTTAGAGACCACGTGCCCAAACCGCAACCCTCCTGTTGCATGTGAGCCTCCCCTGAGACAGGGGAGGGAGGAAGTGCTCCCTTTGGGTTGCTGGGCAGAGTGGCGGGGGATGAGAGAAATGTCTTCAAGCACCTGTGCTGAGGGGAAAGGTAGGAGCCCACCCTGGCACACATGCCATAGGTTCACCAACATAAGCCTAGGCCTATTAGAAACCTATGTAGTCTTTTCAGACAGCAACCTTAAAATTTGGAGTATCTTTGAAAGGGAATTTTGTATACGGGATTGCCAGGAACTCCACTCTCACTAATCCACCTCTGCAGCATAAATAGCACATTAAGAACAACATAGGTCTCTAGGGAAATTAGGGAATTTTCCTTACAGAAAAAAAAATCTACATTTACCTTGGCATATTATGTTCAAATATTGCTGCTTCTCCAGCTCTGTAAACATGCCCATCTTCCATTTCCTTTAGGAAGGCTGGCTTAGGATTCTGAATAAAATTGCAAAGGATGAATCAAGTGAACACCTTTTTCCTGCCCAATTCTCTAGCTCTGAAAGGCTCAAGCATAGGGGAACTAGTTACAGATCCTAACTTGTTAGAACCCAGAGATAGCAATAATAACCCTGGAACATTTGTTCCTGAGTCCAAACCCATCATTCTATCAACAATGCCATCAGCCTCAGCCTCCGTAATGGCTTATTGGTTTATCACTATCATTAGGTTGTGAGATTCTTGAGGGAATATGCTGAGAATATTTTTTATTTTTTAAAATGTATTATATTATATTGCATTTATTTTATTATTTACATATTTTATTTTATTTTTGCTTTATTATATTTTGTATGATTTTTAAATTTTTATTATATTTATCATATTATTTTTATTTTACCTTAGCTTTTCTTTTATTTATTTATCATTATGTTTTATTTTTTATGGTATTAGTCCTTAGCACTTGAAAGATACATAGTAGACACTTTATAAATGCTTAGTGATTCATTCACACCATTCCTGGTTATGTTACCTTTCTGCATCTTTTGAATTTCTTTCCCTTTGCCAGAGGTATAGGCATCCCATTCAAATTACAGCTTTGATTATCAATCACCCCTATTTTCCTTTGGAAGGACCCTAAACTCTCTTGAGATTATACTGTATAAACTAAAACAGCCTAATATTTCCCAGTAATCAACAGCTTTGTTCCCAAGTCAATTACAATAACTAGCTCTTCTTCCACTTAAACACAGATGCATCACTAACTAATATCTCTCCTTGGATAATTAATTACACAAATTGTAAGGGGAAAAGGGGTTTTGACTGGGATTATTAAAAGGTTGGTCGCCAGGGGATTGAACAATTATCAGTCTCCAATTAAAGATTAACTTCAAGTTAAAATGACTTTATGGAAATTTATTTACAAATGAGAAGAGGAAGTAGAAATAAGGAAATAAGAGAGAGGATAAGATAGGATAAGTATTCTAACACAGTAGGTAATTTGCTCTGATCCCCTAGTTCAATCCAGGTAGATCTAATTAACCCTCAGCCGAGAGAAATCCAGCCTTGATCCCAAGGCCAGGAAGCCAGAGGCCCAAAGGGCCTTGAAGGCAATTGAAGCAAAAGCTTCAGTCACAGAATCTCTATTAAAAGGAAGTTCCTTAAGAGAAGTTCAGGAAGATTCAGTCTTAACACTCACCATGTGGAACAGTCTCACCAGCTCCAGACCTTCTCTAAGTCCAGTTATGAACCAGAAGAGTTCCTTCAGGTCCTGTTCACAAACCAGAAGAGAGGGCCCAGCTGACTGAAGTCTCTTTTTAAAGGGACCTCTTTTGTGTCACTTCCTGTGGCCTCCTTTTAGTTTATGTGTCCAATCACAACAGATGCTTTTCTTAGGACTGCCCAGGAGGCAGTCAATAAATTCTGACTTGTTACTCTAGCACACATGGATTACAGACCACCCAGCTTGTGAGTTAAATGGAGATGTTTTCACCTTTGTTGATTAAATCTAAAGATGGGCAGGGTAGATTTAATCTCATTATCACAGAATACTTCATCTGTCCATTTTTTTTCAAGGATGCTGCTGTTTTAGTATATACTATTGCAAACAGCAAAGGGCCAGGTTCCAAGCCATCTAGCTTCAGGAGAATGTCCAGATGCTATCCTAAGCCTCCAGGTGACCTTGGAGTTGGTGCTGGTGTTGTGGTGGTGGTAATTAATTATTATGCGCCTTATTAATCTCTCGTCATCTAGAAATTGAGCTCTAGAACTTTTATTCCTAGCATATTTGATATTTCCTCAGAGAATCTGTCCCAAAGAGTTGCATCTATAGCTTGATCTACTATGGTAACTTATATCCCAAACAGAAGTTATAATAAGCTTAGTATAAGCATTATTCTTAATTTTCCCAATTTTAGGTTGTCCCTTAAAATTTAGGTTTTACATTTTTAGATAGGAAACATATTTATTATATTAGAAAATAACATGGATTTGCTAATTTATTTGTAAGATGTAATAAGTTGAAAGAACAGTGAAGATTTTCTTGAAAGTAGTCAGAGAATCTGAATTTCAAACTACCAGTTACTAGTAAGAATGAAGTAATCCTTCTAAACCTCAAGTCTGTTACAGTCTTGTTAAGAAATAAGAATCTCTTATTTCTGAACCTAAATTGGTACATCGCAAAATTATTATTATCAAAATTCCAACCTCCCTCACAAGATTTTTGAGATGCAAACACTGTAAAACTCAAAACTCTGAGTGAAAGATGTTTTTTCAATTCCAGGGATTTTTCCAGAGGTCATATAAGTATTTTACATCCTTGGTATATTTCCTCACTTTTCCCACCAGCAACATGACATTCTGAAGATACCTTTCTGTCACTGCATTGGTCCTTTCGAACATATTTCAATATCTCTCGGCACTAGGATCTTCAGTCGCCTACCCATCAGTTAAAAAACCTTCTAACTGAGAACCTTCAGTTCACAAGGCAAATAAAATGCACACTGGCTTTCAGTACATGGTCTTGTAATGCTTTACAAATATAATTTAGCCTTGACCCAGATCTCCTGTTGTTGCATTTAGCAGCACTGTTTTTTAACCAGCTGTTGAACATCTTTAGAAATATTCTTGTCAACTAAAGCCTTGTTCTGTTCTTTCGGCCCATAGTGGAAACAAAACAAACTTCCCTGAAGGACATGCTAGGATTTACAGTTATTACAATCCCATCTCTGAGATGAAGACAACCTTTTGTGCCAGACAAAACTATAATTTTGAAATTCATGAGTCTTTTTGTTTTCCTTCTCACCTTTGGAAGACTATCACCTATAAATCAGAATAACTGTTATTTTATTCTGCATCACCTGACCTGAGTCTGCATTTGGTATTCATCATAAGGAAATTCATTTGATGATGAATCTCTCTCTCTCTCTCTCTCTCTCTCTCTCTCTCTCTCTCTCTCTCTCTCTCTCTCATTAAAGAAAGTCAAATTTAAACAACTCTGAAGTACCACTACCCTACACCTATTAGGACAAGAAAAGGAAATGACAAAACTTGGGAGTGATGTGTGAAATGAAAACCCTCATGCACTGTTGGGGGTGTTGGGAAATGATTCAGAGAACATTTTGGAACTTTTCCCAGAGAGTTATAAAATAGCACATACCCTTTGTCCAAGCAAAGAGATAAAAAATAAAAAATAATGGCCTATCTGTACAAAAGTATTTAAAGAAGCTCTTTGTAGGGGCAAAGGACTAGAAAGTGAGAGGATAGCCTTTAATTGGGGAATGGTTGAGTAAATTTTACTATATGATTGAAATGGAATACTATTGTGTTATAAGAAATGACTAGTAGGAGGAGCACAGAAAAACCTGGAAAGACTTACATGAAATGAAGCAGAATGAAATAAGTAGAACCAGGAGAATACTGTACACAGTGACAGAAATACTGTACGATGAACAGCTGGGAATAACTTAGGTATTCTCAGCAGTACAATGATCAAGAAGTATTCCAAAGGTCACAGGAAAAAAAATCTGCTTATACAGAAAAAGAACGATTAGTGTCTGAATCCAAACCAAAGAAAACTTCTTTCACTTTAATTCTTTTTTTTTATTTGAATTTCCTTCCACAAAGGGATTGATATGGAAAAAAATGTTTTATTCCATTCCACATTTGAAATTTATATGAGATTGCTTATCATCTCAGTGGTGGAATTAGGAAGGATGAGAAAAGGGAGAGAAAGAATTAAAGACTCAATATTCTTTAAAACAATTTTGGAAACTTTTTATATGCAATTCATGCAATTGGGGAAAAATAAAATGTATTAAAAAAACCATGTCCACCACATGACAAACATTCGCATAAAAAATGACAAATATAGTCGATAGTCAAGAGAACTAATTCCATTCTGTGGAGGTGTTTAGTTGGTACAGTGTTAGACTTGGAGTCAGGGTAATCTTGGTTCTTGTTCTGCTGCAGAAACCTTTCAGGTTTGTGATTCTGAACAAGTCATTTAAATATTTTAGCCTCAGTTTCTTCATCTGTAAAATGGGATGATAATATTTGTTATGACTGAATGTTGAACATTTCACAAACCTTAAAGTCCTTTAGAAATTCTTGCTCTTATTTTTATTTTTAGCTTTTTATGCATATATTCAAGTACATATTTCCTGTTAACGGAGTTGAAAAATAATTATCTTTGGGAAGTGCTGAGTATCTCTATTATAGTTTTCAATTAATATTTTCCTAAATCAAACCCTAAGACTTGACTTAACCCAGATGAGGAAATAGTTCTCTAACTCTGGGCTCAGAAATCTCCCTACTAACTTATAGTCCAAGAAGCTGAATGACAGAAGGAAATATATCATCCTGGGTAAACTAGGTGCAGGAAATAGAGTACTAGACTTGATTTAGGAGGATCTGAGTTTAGATTTTTCCTCAGACATATATTAGCTATCAATAGCTCAATAAAATTTTAATTTTTCACCTCAGTTTTCTCATTTGTAAAATATGGATAGTAATAGTACTAATATATAATAATATAT
>NW_025355328.1:0-4009 GCF_016433145.1 Gracilinanus agilis | reverse complement strand
GAGAGAGAGAGAGAGAGAGAGAGAGAGAGAAGGGTGGGAGCATCTGCCATGTTGTTGGTGGGAGAGTGTATGTATGTATGTATGTATGTATGTATGTATGTGTGTGTGTTTAACAAGGAATATGAACCAGAAAAAGAAATGTATTTTATCCCACTGCACATTGCAAAAGTCTCACTCCAAAAAAGCTAGACTTTCTCTACCTATGGCATCAAAAGGGAGTAAAAAAAGATTGTTTGGGTCACCCAGATTATAAATAAGGTTATTTGTTTTTCAAAAATCCCTATTAAAACATTAAATATCAGCTCTTCTGGGGGAGAAATACATTCATTTCGGGGCGGTCCCAGGGAAGTGACCAACCATCCTACCAATCAGCCCCCCGGGAAAGTGTATGTGTGGGGGAAGCTAAAGCCCGAGGTTCCCCTCAGGCTGAGCAACAACACAGCCACCCACATCCTGCTGCTGAAGATGTCCTAATGCACAATTTACAAATGTAATTGCAAGTCCATTAAATTAAATCCCATGGAAAACACACGTTATGTTCAGTTCTGCCATTCACAGCCATGGGGGTAACAGGGAGGACAAGGAGAGGGCCACACTCACAGGCCTGGAGACTGGGAGGGAGGGTGTGAGGAGCAGGGAGAGAATGGGGAGGTGAGCAGAGCTTGTCCTCCTCCTGAGAGCCCCAGCTTCTCCAGGGGGGTACGGATGTTTTTGGTAGGGATGGGGAAGTGGAGGGAGCAGGGCTGTGGCTCCTTTTTCTCTCATCTCTCAACAAGCCTGGAGACAAGGGGGGCAGACAGCATCTTCTCTGGCCTCTGGCTCCTCTTTCAAACAGATCCTTCTGCTTTCATGGAGTGTTAAGTAAGGGAGACAAGCCTGATGGGGCTGGGCCAGCCTATGGCCGGAGCCTTTCTTAATGAGCTAGTCTTGGGCTGGGTGGAGGGCATGAATAAAATCCAAATCAAGCTCATCCCACCCGGTGTAGGTCCACAGAGATTTAGAGAACTTAAGAAACTGACCCACTACGAACCAGGTGGCTAAGAGAGGTGCCATGTTTCTCCCTCTGGAGTTTCTGTGCCTAACTGCAAATAGTCACGTACTCTATTTACCTTTTTATCTTTGTTTGGACCCTAGCCTGGGTTTTTGCTCATTTTTGTCCTGGAATTAGTCCAAGCCCAAGGAGCTGTTGTTTTTCCTTCTATAATCTGAGCCTGCCTTTTATTCATATGCGGCTGTTTTCAGTAGGGTGAGTGAAAGCCCAGTGGGTAAGTCCAGGGTCAGAGCTTGCACTCCCACAGGAATGTGAATCCCTAGGAGTAGCTGTCTGAAATCCAATTCGTCTTGTCCAATTTGAATGGTTTTGTAATTTCTAATTTAACCACCCCCTCCCTCCTGATTCTAACCATCCCCTTGGGCCAAATGTCATTGGTTTCTCCTGACCTCAGGGGAATTGAAATATCCTTGGTTTGGAGTCCAAATACCCTACGGTCTGGTCTCTCCACCTCCCCTCCCCTCAATTCCTTTCTGGGAATGGCCCATCCCATTAACTGCACAGGGAGAGAACAGAAAAAACCCAAAGCAGTCCCCGGGGCCAGGGCCTGTAAACATGAGTCTTTCACTTCAGTCCAGGAGTCTTGTAAGTGCCCCCCCCAATTGCCAGGGCTCCATCCAGGTCCACTCCCTTGGTATGCTTGATTGTTTTTTTCCAAATGGAGTCCTCTACAGTTCTGGGGAAGGGGGACTGGGGTCTTTTTGAAGCTTGCTGGCTGAGCAGGGGCAGGGGAACTTGTCTGCAATTCCTCAGGCTGCTGATTCAGGGAGGTGAGGACCACAATTCCTGCTTGGGGCTGCTCACCTGTTCCTCCCTCCCAGTGCCCTTGCCCCAGTGGGGGAATCAGCGCCAACTGGCCCCCTTGGCTACTCCAAAGAGTCACTGTGTTCCAAGCCCAGGTCACTGACATTCGTTGTCTGTAGCTCATCAGTCTCCTCCTCCAGCTCTTCCTCCTCTTCTTCTTCCTCCATTTCATCTTCGTCTTCTTCCTCCGTCCCATCCAATGAATCTTCATGTGCTGCCATCATTGCTTGCTGCATGGCCATGGTGGCATTGTCTGAAGACAGGGACTGCAGATTGTCCAAGTTGATAGAGCCTATGGTGGGTTAGAGAAGAAGGTAAAGGTCAGACTGCAGTAATGGGGGGGGGGGGGGTCAGGAAGATGCCTCACTTCTATTCTATCATCATACATATACATACCTACATATACATAAATGCTCAACCAAAACAGCATTTTCATAAATTTTATAAATATATTTTACATTTGTAATTTGTATAACATTCTGAGGTTTACAAAGTGCCTTCCTTATATATAATACACCTATTTTATTATAATAAACCTAGGGTAGGGTCAGTATTGTTATGTCCAGTTTTCAGGTAAAAAAAATTAAAGTTTGTAGAAGTTGAATGAATTGCCCAGGCTTATACAGTTAGAGTGTCAAGGCCAGGTCTAGAACCTAGATCAGGGAAGCTGCAGACAAGCGAGCGCTCTTATATTATACAATGCTGCTTTATCTTACACTTACCTTTCAAGAGGATCATATACCATATATCAGGGCATATGTGAATGCCACATAAATACATGGGCTGCTGCAAAAACCCTGTTTCCTACAAAGAATCATCTTTGCATGCTAGCAATAAAATTTCTGGCTCATTGAATTATTCATTGTACACCGGGCAATGAGCAATTAAAAGTGTGTGTGTGTGTGTGTGTGTGTCTATGTAGGGAATGATGGAATAAATGGGAAAATGAAGCTTTTCCTGGCCCTCATTCATAAGCCAGATGCCATACTATCTGTAGATAGCCATTGTTTCCAAAGAGAAGCTTGGCCAGTGAGGGTGCTCAGGAACCAGAGTGCTAAGCAATGTCTGGCCCCCTAAAATGTCCCTTACTTTTGTAGAGATATTGTACATACTTGCATTCCCTCACTAGGTCCTTCTAATAGGAAAAGGAAAGAGAAGCAGACAGAGGCAAAGTGGCATATCTAAATGCAGATAATAAGGGGATGGTAGAGCCCAGTTTTCATAACTTCCAGCCCTGTGTGCTTTTCATTAAACAGACTATATTTTAGGACTCCCATGCCAACATTCTTACCAGGCAGACAACTATTTCTTAGAGTCTCCAGCATCCAATTTCTACCCTTCCTTAACCAGGGTACCCTCCCATCAACTTGGTCCCAACTCCTTACCATCAGGATTTGTCCCTGGGCCTCCGCCCTGTTGCTGTAGCACACCAGCAGCAATGGAGTTGGGCCAGAATCTTTGGGTGGGCCGGTGTTGAGATTTTATCTTCTTGGCTTTGGGGGCAGGGTCTGGGTTGCTGGCATCAAGCATGGGTTGCAGGATACGCCTTCGGGCATTGATGAACCTGCCAAGGGAAGTGAAAAGTTATTTGGTACTCTGGTGCTAGCTTTTGTACACACTAACAATATGTACATGTGTGTAAGAACAACAGGGTAGAGAGTGGGAGAGTGGCTACCAGCTCTGTTAGAAGGGAGATAAAAAGGGAATGTCATTTGAATCCAAGAAGAGAATGAGGCCCAGAGAAGTTTGGATGGAGGGTAGTGGGAATAAGAACAGAGTCTCTTAAAGAGCCCAGGATGCCCACTGATCTTTGGGACTTCAAAGAGGAAGAAACAGGAAACGAAGACAAGGGGGATCAGGGTGTACTTGTTTGTTATATTTTGATCCTATTTGGAATTAGGACTTTGGAAATTCTTGGGCAAGACAGAGACTGAAACAGCTTTTGGCCTCAGGGAATAGAGAGCAAGGCTGCCCACAGGTTTCTTTAATTATCTTCTGCTCATAGGTGTGAAGGCTCTGAGGGCCATACCCTCCAGGGATCTATTTTCTGCTGACCATCCCAGGAAACTGGGAAAGGTTTCAGTTCTTGGGACCATCAGTTCCTCAGAGAAATGACTTTCTTTCTCTCTCTCTCTCTCTCTCTCTCTCTCTCTC
>NW_025355327.1:0-2919 GCF_016433145.1 Gracilinanus agilis | reverse complement strand
AAAGGAATAATAAACTGGAGGAGTTCCAGGGGAACTGGAGAGTCCTCCAGGAACAGATGCAGAGAGAAAGGAGCAGAGCCAGAAGAACATTGTACACAGAGACTGATATACTGTGGTAAAATTGAATGTAATGGACTTCTGTACCAGCAGCAATACAGTGACCCAGGACAATCCAGAGGGATTTATGGTAAAGAACGCTGCCCACATTCAGAGGAAGGACTGCAGGAGAGGAAACATAGAAGATAAATAATTGCTTGAATGCATGGGTTGGGGTGGACATGATTGAGGGTGTGGACTCGAAACTACCACACCAATGCATCTACCAACAATTTGGAACTAGGTCTTGATCAAGGACACATGACAAAACTAGTGGAAATGTGCAATGGCCATGGGTGGGGGGATTGCGGGGGGCAAAGGGGAAAGTAGGAGCATGAATCATGTAACCAGGTTAAAAATGAATATTAATAAATGTTTAAAAAAAAGTCCATGTGGTGAGTTTAAAGACTGAATCTTCCTGAACTGCTCTTAAGGAACTTCCCTTTAACAGACTCTGTGACTGAAGCTTTGCTTCATTCACCTCTGGGCCTCTGGCCATCTGACTCTTGGCTGAGGGTTAATTAGATCTACCTGGATTAATTAGAGGATCGAAGTAATTGACCTACTGTGTTAGATTCTGTGTTAGATTTCCTTATTTCCTCTCTTTCTTCTCAATTGTAAATAAACTTCTATAAAAGTCAATTTTGACTTAAGGCTATTACTAAATTGGGGAAATTTCCCCTGGCAACCACCATTATATATAATGAACCCAAAAAACCCCTTTCCCCCTTTACACAATTTAAGAACAAAATACTACAAGGAATAAGAAATGAGCAATGTAAATACTGTAGGGTTGCAGTCAGAATAAAATAAGACATAGATGCTACAACATTAAAAAATGTAGTACATAGAACAGCATTTTGTAGAGCAAAAGAATTTGACTTACAATCAATATATCTGCAAAGATGAGAACAATTATAAACAGTGAAATTTTGACAATTAATGAACTAAAGGTTAGTTTCAGCTGTTCTTGGGGGAAAACTCAGAATTCAGTAGAAATTTTGATCTATAAGAAACATACAAAGGTAGTCATAAGGTCAAATTGTTTGATTCCTGTACGGGAAAATGTTACCTATGCCCCTTTATAACAGTATCATTGCCTAGGTGTTTTGAAGGGGAAATAGATTTAAAAAAATAATAATGATGATGAACTTTAATTTTCCTCTCTAAGAACTAGATCAGTCTAACCAAAAATTAAGTTAAGGAGCTAAATTAAATAAATAATTAAATAGATAAATTAAATCTAATAGAAACCTGGAGAGCCCCCACACAACTGCATGAGACTTATAGTAGATCTAAGCCTGAGCATAATCATAAAGAAAATATAATTTCAGGCGGGGGTGGGGGGCTCATAATACTTTAGAGAGCATAAACAGTCTGCAAAGGTCTTATTTTTCCACTCATTATTCTATGCAGGTAATCCTGCATCCCTGAGGGGTCATGGCACTGAAAGAAAAGTTCCATTGTTTCTGACCAAACTTGAAAGACTTGGTTTTGGAAAGAGTATTGTTCTAGCAATAGATTGTGTTCACTGGCTAAGGTCCAATCTTACTACATGTGGTCCTTGTAACATTTTGTTAACTGGGAATCAGAGGGGTTAAGCTGATCAAATTAAATGTTGATAGGAACATGGAGAAACAAGCCTAATGTTACATTGCTAGAGCAGCTGTGAATTTTTTTAAAGAAAATAAGATGGAAATTTACATAAAGAGCTGCAAAGCTATTCATGCTCATTGACCTAGGGAATCCCATTATCAAGATTAGGTCCTATGAATAATATTGAGAGGGTTAAAAAGGTGTATATGTATGAAAATATTCATGGAAGCTTTGTAATGACAAAATAACTGGAAATAACATGAATGCAATGAGTGGGAAAAGTGGCTGAATAGTTTGTGATATCTGAATGTAAAAAACAAACAAGCAGTTAAATGAGATGTTCTTCCTGATTTCAGCTTCCTCATTTTTCAAATTAGTGAAAACATCTTTTGTGGCATCTTTCTAACATTTCATTAATATGAATGAAGCAGAAATTTAAAAAAATTTTTATTTTTTCAAATTACTAACAAAAACAATTTTAATATTTTGGCTTTTTTTATTTGAGTTCCAAATTTTCTCCTTCCTTCCCCTCTTACCCTCCACCATTGAGTAGGCAAGTAATCAGATAAAAGTTATACATGTGAAGTCATGCAAAACACATTTCCATATTAGTCATGTTGTGAAAGAAAACATAGACCCCTCATCTCATTAAAAAAAAAAAAGAAAAGTAAAAGTTTTTAAAAGTGTTCTTTGATTTCATCAAGGCTCCATCAGTTCTTTTTCAGAAGGTAGATATAGCATTTTTCATCATGAGTCCTTTGGAATGGTCTTAGAATTTCCTATTCTTTACCACCTCAAATAGAGATACTATAATTTGGCAGGGTACAAATAGTTCTCTTTCCCTTTTTAAATCTCTTCGTTATATCAAATTAATAGTGCTATTGTTGGGTAAAAGGATATGCACAGTTTTATAGCCCTCTGGATACAGTTCCCAATTGCAAACTTTGAATCAGTTCACAACTCCACCAACAGTGAATTAGTGTCCCAATTTTCCAACATCCCTTCTATATCTGTCACTTTTCTTTTTTGTCATATTAGTCAATATAATATGTGTGAAGTAAAACCTCAGATTTGTTTTCATTTGCATTTCTCTAATCAATAGTGACTTAGAACATTTTTCTATATGATTATAGATAGTTTTGAGTTCTTTATCTGAAAATAATCTGCTCATATCCTTTGATCATGTATCCATTGGTAGATTATTTATAATTATATATTATATATTAT
>NW_025355326.1:0-1985 GCF_016433145.1 Gracilinanus agilis | reverse complement strand
TATATATATATATATATATATAATCTCCCAATTCTCATTTTATAGATGATAAACTGATTGCTGAACATTACAGAGCTCCATTTCCTTGCAGAATTGTATCTAAAACTAATGTCTGTGGATTCCCAGTTCATTACAATGATCTACCCCCCATCACAATCATCAAAAATTAATATTTACTGAACACCTGATATATTCAGGGAACTTTGTGAAATGCTGAGTAATAAAGAGAAGTGGCCCTTATATCTAAGGTTCTTCCATTCCAATTAGCAATTGCAGACAGGGAATGAACCTAAAATTCAATTATAATAAGGAACACCGAGGTAAAAAAAAATTACTTTTACCGAAGAAACCAGTACCTCTCTTCAACTTAAAATCTTAGAGGATCCCAGAGCTTTGTGAGATTAAATGAGCTTCCTGTAGAGTCATAGAAAGTGTCTGTCAAAGGGAGGAATTGAATCTGTGTCTCCAAGGCCATCTCTATTCACAGTCTTTTTGTTTCCCATCAAAACTTGTACATAATAATTTATCCATGAGCAGTATACTGAAATTTAAATAATATCCTTTGAAGATGTATAGAGAACTGAAAGTGTAATATATATGTCTTTCTGATGAGGAAAAGATGCTTTAGGTTTTAATGATCCTCTTCCAAGTGTCATTTTCTTCCAAATAATGTTGACAGATTGATCTTTCATCAGAGCAACAGCTGATAGAAGACTTTTCCTTGGGAAAAAGGGTCAGTGATTTTACACAGCTTAAAATGGTCATGGAGGTAAAGACTCCCAAGGAACGAATTCTGACAGAACTGACACCTTCCACTATTACCATGACATCTTCTATTTCCATCCCCACCTCTTCCAAAACACTGAAAATAATCTCTTAATTATAAAATTTTTCTTCTTGACATTTATTACTTTGTCCCTGTGTACATTATAACCTATCATTTAGATAGTAAATTTGTAAAGATGAGAGTTTTTATCATGCCTCTCTAAACCTCCATTACTTAGAATAAAATCTTACACAAAACTTTCACATTACCTAATAAAATTTCATTGAAATGAAGAGAGTAATTACAGTTTTACACTTTCAGGCCATATAGCAGCTTTAGAAACATTCTCTGTGCTAGAACAAAATTTATTCTAAGAATTTTGGTCCAAAAAGTTGTCTTTCATTAATTTTATGATCATTTATAATCATGACAAGGTGCTGCTGTTGAGGTGAAATTCCTTATAAGAATGAACTTGTACTTTCAGTTCTCCTTTGTGTGTACTATTGAACTTTCTGAGTAAACATAAAACTTGAGGGAAAAGTGGTGAAAAAAAATTTGATAAAGTGTCATTTGGGAAGAAAAATGCCTTACACAGTCCTTATAGAAACCTTAATGGGAGAAACAGATGTCTATCATGTTCTTTTCTTCAGTATCACACATGAGAATGGATGGAAGGGTTGTAAATATCACAAAAGGGTAATAGAAGACATTAAAAAGAGTTAAAATCAGTGTTCTAATTTCAAAAAGAGGAAACTCTCACACACACCCCACCCCCAATCATCAAATTAATTACTTTCTCTAGTGAGACCTTGTAAGTCAAATTTCATCCTAGAGTGAATTTTGGTGTCACTTTAAAAAACCCTCTCAAGAAAATAATTTCTTTAGAGAAATATTGAAGGATCCTAAAGTCTCCCATTAAAACAGTTACTGACATCTGTGTTTATTATTCTGAGAATGACAAAAGATGTAAATATGTGTGAAAGTCAATGATAATGATGGCATGTTCTCTTAATTCCAAGCTATAAAAATGATAGTGTCAAGAGATGTAGCTTATGTAAACAAAATTTTTAATTGTACTCAATTGTTTTTGTTTAATCATGGACCATTTTAAATCCATAAGAAAGTTAGTAATTGTTTTCATGTGGGATTAAGTGACTTTAATTAACACTTAAATTAGAGTACATATATACTCTAATTTATATATACGTGTATATATATA
>NW_025355325.1:0-1729 GCF_016433145.1 Gracilinanus agilis | reverse complement strand
TATATATATATATATATATGATTTCACCTTACCCATCACTTTGCAATGTCTTTCTTTACTTAAATAAGATGAAGTTATAGCTGAGAAGAATCATACAATGAAAAAATTTGTTATAGTAATCTACTAACTAAGAACACAAGGAGAATAAAAACTAGGATGGAGAAAACTAGAACTAATTAGAAAAAAGTTAAAAAAAAATCACAACCTAAGGTTCTGTCTCTTCCTAGTTCCATTACCTTGGGCAAGTAGACTATTCCTCTGTGGACCTCAGTTTCTTCCTTTGTAAAATAAATTGGATTAGATTTGGAAATCTCGTGAAGGGTCTTTTTTTTTCTACTTTTCCTTAAATGAGAAAGATAGGAAGTAGCTAGAAACATCAGTTTTTTTCAGTCTCCTTGAAAGAAGATGGGGAGTTCAGAAAATGGAAATCAAATTAAATTTGGGTAAGACGTACATAAAAGAGTTTGACCAGCAGGGTTCTTTTTCTTTGATTTTTCAAGAAATAAGCTCATGGTGTCTTGCTTCATTTGCTCATAAAATCTTTTCACTTAAATGAATACGGACCTGGGAAACAGCTCTTAATTTCCTCCTGTCAAAATGCTGAATTCTGCTGTGATGCTGTTGGGTAACTACAGATAAGATCATTTGACTGGGTTGAGTGTTCTCAGTAGAGGAAGAATCTGCTATCTTCGCTTTCTGCAGACAAGCCCCAGGGTCCTTCCTGAAATGGTTGTGGATTAGATTTGTTATTGCAGAGGGCAAGGAAGGAAGGTTTGTTTCTTCCCGGTGGAAAGCTAGTGACACTGTAACTCACTCTAATCCAGCTACAAGAGAGCCATTATAAGTTGCTAAACTGTTATCTCTTTGTGAGCTGAGGATAAAGAAGGACCTCCACCTGCCATCTTTGTTTTGGAAGTGGTCTGCTGTCCCTGGTGATTATTAATATCTTTATGAATTTCCGCATTGGTCAAAGGAAGATTTTTGTTGTGGTGGTGGTTCATTGGAAGTACTGACCCTACCTCCAGCTGATTCAGGGTCATCTTGAGTAGTTCACATATGTTATACCAGGTGGCCAACCACCTCGACCAACTCTTCAGAGAGCAAGAACAGTCTGGTAGAACATACACTGGAATGAGATGTTGTTCCAGGTTTCTGACTGTAACCGCAGCAAAATTCATTAATTTACCTTCAGATACTTTAATGTAGGCAAACTTTCCATTTTTATCCATTTTATTTTTATGTTTAAAGTAAGAAATCTTCCTCTTCTGAATGTTTTCTAAGCCCAAAGTTAAGAGAGAAATGGCTCAGATGAATGTCTTTAGTAAAATATTAATAAATTTGTGAAAGTCCCCCTTGTCCCCCAAACATTACTTTACTCTTTGGCTCCATACACATGCCACTTACCCAATTAAGGATCCGATTTCTGTTTTCTCTCTTAGATTTAAGTTTCCTTATTTGGAATGGATGTATAATAACCAATATTTAAAAAGCACTTTAAAGTTTACAGAATGTTTTCCTTGGAACAATCTTGATAGCATAAGTATTTTTATCTGTTTTACAGAGTTAACTCAGGTAGATTAAGAACCTAATCAAGGGGCAGCTAAGTGGCTCAGTATAGAGAGAGCCAGGCCTGGACATGGGAGGTTGGGTTCAAATCTGGCCTCAGATTCTTCCTAGTTGTGTGACCCTGGGCAAGTCATTTAAGCCCAATTTACATAGCCTGTACCAC
>NW_025355324.1:0-2716 GCF_016433145.1 Gracilinanus agilis | reverse complement strand
AGAACTATATATATATATACATATATATATAATATTGAGCCATATAACAAGTGAGAAGGACTTGAACTAAAAATGAAAATTAAGTGGAAATTAAAATGGAATGGAAGGGACTGATTAAAAGACATATTGAAGGAGAAAGACTTGATAAGATTTGGTGACTGATGAAATAGGCTGGCAGGTTGACAGGAATAAAAATGGATTTGAAATTTCGAGACTTGGAGAAAGGCAACAGCATTAACTGAAATAGAGACTTGGAAAAAGGGTTGTTAGTTGGTTTGGGGCTAATAGATGAAGTTATTTCCAGGCTTGTTTAGTTTCTTATGACAGGAAAAAGGAATGAAAATATCCAATAGGCAGCTGAAAATATAGATTATACTTTCATTAGTAGTCTTGGCTTGTTAAATTTCATGTTCTAATTGAAAGACCATTTTTGTTTTATTTTACAATTTAGCCTAGTTAACAAAAAATGGAGTAAATCTCATTTTTTTATTTCATAAATAAATTTCATATACATGGACTGGTGTACCTTTGTTTTCTGAATCAAAAGGAATGCTTATTAAAGTCTAGATTTAATAAGGGTAATATTTACCTACTTAAGGGGATATTGTACTTTCCAGCACAATAGCAATCTCAATAATAAACAATTTGAAATAATATAATTGGGGGTTAACAATACTTGGGCAAGGGTTTTGATATGCTAATTATGTCATTCTTATATATTAATTAAAGCAGGACCTTTCTTTTCCAGTATTTTTTGGCCCATTATCAATTAATGCATATACTCAGAAGACAATAAAACTACAGCTATTTTAAGACTTTATGCAATTTTCATTAATTCAGAAGGTTTGCATATAATTAGACCAAATTAGTAAAGTTTTCTTATAACAGAGCCAAATTTTTTTAATGTGAAAATAAGCAGTTGTTAAAATTGCTTCCAGAAATTATCATAGAATGATTTTACTAAATAATAACAAGATAATGGAAATTATTATTGGAGAGACAGATGCTAGGGACTTTGGGAGATAATGATGATAATGATGATGATAGTAACAATAACAATTACTAGCATTCATAAAGCATTTAACATTCTCATTTGATCTTCACAACAAAACTAAGGCTGGGAAAAGTTAAGCTCCTTAGTGAGGGCCACACAGATAGAAAGTGTTTGAGATCGGATTTGATTACAGTTCTTTCTCATTTCCAGTCCACCAATCTCACTAATGTACCCTCTTTTTGTTGTTTTCAATCCTTTCAGTCATGTCTGACTCTTTGTGACCCCATCTGTGGTTTCCTTAGCAAAGATCCTGGAGTGATTTGCCATTTCCTTCACTAATTCATTTTATAGGAAACTGAGGCAAACAGCATTAAATGACTTGCCCAGGATTCTATAGCCAGTAAATATCAAAGGCTGGGTTTGAACTCTGAAAGAGGAGTCTTCCTGACTTCAAGCCAGGCACTCTATCCACCAAACTACCTAACTGTTACTGCATCCCTTAACTTTCTTCAAAAAAAGAATGTCATAAATCTTGCCTTTGTGTTGAGTACTGTCCAGTTTAGTTAAGAAAAACAAATTATCATTTAAATGACTGGATGGTTATCAAAGAAAGAACTGTAGGAATTCATGCAACAGCAAATATTAAGTAAGCACCTTTTATGAAAGGGATAATTCATCTTGTTATTTAGCTCAGAGAAAGCTTTCTAGAGAGGTTAATATTTGAAAGAGATTTTAAAGAATTGGTAGGATTTTGTCAGGCAGAAATCTGGGGAGGGAATTATAACTAGAGTAGGTAGCAACATGAGCAAACTTACAGATACACAACCCCATCTAAAAAAATAGAAATTTCTGGAAACTGTGAGTTAATGTACCTTTTTTTGAGCATAGAAAGGTGGGGGCTTTTTTATTTTGTTTTTTTTTGGGGGGGGAAGTTGCTCATAGTAGGCATTTCAATAAGTGGAAGAGTGTCTTAAAATCCAGAATCAGCAATTTGGAAAGTATTTATTTGGGAACCATGAAGAGTTTAAGGATGTGCAGTCATGCAACCGGAGCTGTGCTTTATGAAGATTAATCTGGCTGTTATGCAAGATGGATTGAAGAGGATGAGGTTAGTGATCCTGCTTATGCTGTTCAGCTAATTTCACCCATGTTATCAATTTAGGATATTTACAGAAGGCCCAAAGCACACAAATGCCCTTCTATCAGTAGGCCTACTTTCAGATAAGAAAGTTTCTTCCCTCTTCAGTCTCAGTCTCCTTGCTTTCCTACCTCCTTGCTTTCCTACTCTCCTTTACTTGTAGACAGAACAGAAACTGAGAGTACTTACTGGAGTACAGGGTAGTACAGGCAATGGGCTTAAAATGAGCCAAGAAGGAAAAGAGAGGATAAAAGACAAAAAAGAAAATCGCTAATCAAGGGATGAAGCCAAGGAGTCTATCCAAAAACTATAGAATAATGAAATTGCATACAGTTTGGATTGAAATGGGCTGAGAATGCAATTCCAAAATAGAATTTAATAATTCACTAAGCATTTATTCAGTGTCTACTACTCTCCAGACACTATACTAAGATGCTGGAAATATTGTTATAAAACTGCCCCTGTCCTCAAGGAGCTTATATGGGGTTGGGAAAGAAAAGAAGGTAGATAAGGCTTTTTAAAATAAGTAAATATATGATAGTTGCAAAATAAATTTTAATAATTTAATTTTAATTATTATTATT
>NW_025355323.1:0-7354 GCF_016433145.1 Gracilinanus agilis | reverse complement strand
TCTCTCTCTCTCTCTCTCTCTATCTCTCTCTCTCTCTCTCTCTCTCTCTCTCTGTCTCTCTCTCTCTCTGTGTCTGTCTCTCTCTCTCTCCCCCCACCTCTCTCCCCCTCTCTCTCTTCTCTCGCCATGGCCTCAACTATCATCTTTATGCAGATGATTCTAAAATTCTATACCTCTAGGCTTGACATTTTTTTTCTGATATCCATATCTATATCTCCAGTTATCTACCCAACAATATGAATGTAATTGTTCCATTGGCTTCTCAAATTCAACTTACAAAATCAAGTTCAATTATCTCCATGCCAAAACCTGTTCCTCCTTATTTCACCATTTCTTTCTTTTATACCTTCATTTATCTTGTTTTATCATGCCTACAACTCTCATATCCTAAAATTAGTTACAAAAGTCTCACTGATTTCAATTACTGTAACATTTATCCTATCTTCCCCTTCTTACTTTTCCCATTGTAAGCACCTTAGCAAATCAATATTACTGAAATAGGTTCTTTTATGTCTTCCTGCATTCTCCTGTTCCCCTCCAGTCCATCATATATGCAACTACCAGATTATTAGTTTTTGATGTTATTCAGGGATATAGTCATTTGACTCCTTCCACTAGATGGCACCATTTCCACTTTTCCAACTTTTTTGCCTCTAATTCCCCTCCATGTGCCCTATTGTCTTCTCAAATTGTACAATTCTCTGAATTCCACCTGTCCTCAATATATATACTGCACTAAAATGAATCTGTGGCTTTACATATACTCTTTTCTCTGCTTAAAATGGTGGTCCTCAGACTTAAAATTTCCTACCCAGTCTGTAATGACCTAAAAAGCCACTTTCAGGCATTATTTGATCCACTAATGTTTTTATTATGCAAAGTTCCATAGTATGATTATGTAGGTTTTTGCCTTTTCTTCCTATTATACTATAAACTCCATGAAGGTAGGGCCTCTCTTATTTAAGCTTCATATTTCTTCCAGCATCCCCCTCTGTGCTCTGTAGCCAATATATGCTTATTAAATACTTGTTGCCACTGCCCAGGTTCTGAAGTTATCTTTCATAATTGCAACCTAAAGACCAAATATGGTTATGTTTAGGAGCACATGTAAATTTTCTGCTGCAACATGAAATGGAATTATATTATTTTTTTTTAAATCACCACATGCAACCTTCTGGCTTTGCCTTCTGTGAGCTTTCTTTTGAAACTGGATATTTTTCCCTTTTTTGGCAGACATCTTCTATGAATTATAGCAGGAGCTAGAAATGGCACAAAGGTAACAGCTCTTGTAGTGACAAGAGTATGAAGTGTAATAGCTAAAATTAAAAGTGAACTACTAGTATCTACCAAAATATAGTATGATGCAGACATGAATTTTCCAAACTGTGTTGTTTTCAAGTGTTTTACACCATTTTAACATATGACTAGAGCTCTATAATTTCATTATTGAGGATCATATCACAATTGGAACTGTCACTGTCATCTTCATCATCACCATCATCATCATCATATCCTGTATTTATATAGCACTTTGTTTTGCAAATTTTACATCCACATTTGATCCTCACAAAAACCTATGCAGTAAGTGCTATTACTATCCTCATTTCACAGATGAATAAACTGAGGCACAAAGAGTTTAAGTGACTTGTCCAGTGTCAATGACTAACAAGTAACTGAAACCGGTGTTCCATTTAGGTCTTCTTGACACCAAGTCCCATGGTAAATTCACTGTGCCACCTAGATGTTGGACAGGAAGAGTCTTTGAAATATATATTATGCATTGCCCCCATGATAGGACATGATTGGAATAGGAAAGGATAAGAAAAAGATTCCAGATGTTACCATAGCTCATCACTATTTATCTCTGCCCCTCGTCCATCGGGACCACAATGGCCACCATCATTATAACCTTCTGCCTGACTCCTACATATATATATATATATATATGCATACATACATACATATTGCATCTATCCCTAAAGAGTTAGCTTCATGAGGAAGTAACCATTGATCTTTATATATTACTTTAGGATTCACAAAGAAGTTTCCTTAAAATAACCCTAAAGACAGACAGTATGAATTTTTGTATTCTTATTCTGTAAAAGATAAGATGTTAGCTGATTGGCTCAAGTTTATACAAAATGAGTTTACATGAGAGATAGAAAAATGTTGAAATGACACAGAGGATAATCCTAGACCTGGAGTCAGGAAAATCTGAATTCAAATTCAGCCTCAGATGTTTACAGACTATGTGATCCTGGGCAACTCAGTAAACCTCTTTCTCAGTTTCTTCAACTGTAAAATGAGGACAATTAATTTCTCTTGTTTGTTCTGAGAATCAAATAATATAAGTTCTTACCACCCTGCCTGGCACATAGTAGGCACTTAAAAAAGCATTATTTCTTTCCACAAGAGCAAAATGGCTTTCCTAAGGTCACACAGATAATAAATATCAAAGCCAGGATTCAAACCCCCTTGTCCTCCCAGACCAGGACTCTTGCCAGTATGCAATGCTGCTTATCTGACCTTATGAATCATTCCAAATCTAGTTACTTATCAGAAGATGGAGGAACATTTAGAAGAGGTCTAACTTTTAAGACACTGGTGAAGGAAGCTAATGGTTGAGACATGCATCCAGAGGCTATCCAATAAATTCTAATATAAAATGACTATGACATGATTTGCTCTTTGAAGATAATCAGGAAATTGCCATTTAAAATAACTTTCCAAGGTATATTTTAGCTAGGAAGAGAAGGCAAGATCTTTTATTTCTATACTGTTATGTACTATATTTGAAATATTATAATTTGCCAGCCAGCTTTGGTAATTCAAAATTTTAATGTCAAGGACACAAGGACAAAGTCACTGGGTTCATATGAACTTCACATAAAATTTTCCTCCTTGACAACAAAGTTCTCTAGTTTGGAATCTCTCTGGGTCTTAATATACTTAAGTAGATCTAGAAATCTGTCTTAAGGGCAAATGAAAATATGTCTCTTCAGAGGAAACAAAAGTGTCAAAGGCATGGTGCGTATCCTATCTATCACTTTCTTCAAATTCTGCCTTTCAGTGCTATAAATCAGATCTCTTCTCTGTAGTCATGTTACTGAGAGGAAACTAGAAGGGCTATTCTATTCTATAATAATATTCTATAATATAAAAATGAGGGTGTCCCCTCATTCTTGCTTTCTTCCCTCTTCTATCTTTTCCCCTTGTGGCTTTTTGTCTCAACTGTCAACAATTTACAGCTTTTGAATCAACATGCTTCCTTCCACTACATGGAGGCAACTCTAGGCATGTCCTCTAACAAATGAACAAAATCCTTTAACAATTTTTTCAGCTCTAAAAGCACATTGTTTTCAAATTGGATATAACCATAAGGCATGACACATGGAAAAAAAATTAGCTGTCTTTGCTAAACACTTTCAAGAGAAAGGGAAGAATATTTTCCTCTACCCAATGTAATAATTCCTAGCTTCAAATAAATGAAAGCTACAGTTTACAAAAATCTGGACAATATTTTTGTTTAACTTCATTTAAAGTTATTTGAAACCAGAATTTAGTGCAGCTAGAAAAAGTACCAATAATGGGATATGTTGGAAAATTTTCATGGATTTATACAACCTTCCTTCCAATTCAAGGTGGTTGTTTTTGGGAAATGAGCAATTTCTTGAACTGAGAGCTAACTACTTGCAAATAACTATTCAGGATATTACACTTTCTAAAAAGCAGTGAAACACTTACCCTGAAGTCCAGCCTCTTCACTGATGAGTCCTCATCCCAGATCATCAATTCATGAGAGGTTATACCCATTCTAAATTCACTCTCAGCACAAATGAAATATTTTAAATGGCTTCCTTTGTCAAAAATCATGTTAGTTACAGAGGCAGGATTTGAATCATCATCTCTCCTAATTTCAAGTCCATGTCTCTTTTCACTATTCCACACCATCATTTTAAGAAAAAATTGAAGAGTCTTCAAATCATAGTCTAGGACAGTGATGGGCAAACTACGGCAGGAGGACCAGATAAGGGGCCCCTTGAAACTTTCTATCCAGTGACGAAATTATTCCTAATCTGAAGAATACAATGAGTAGGATAAAATACAATGAAACTTCAGAAGAGTTGCCTTAGAAACAGACTGACAGATGAGCATTTCCTTTCCTTTGGCTCCTTCTTTAAAATGTTTGTCCATCATTGGACTAGGAAGTTTGACTTTCATTCCCAGAGGAAAAAATTAGAAATATATTTTAATGAACTGATTTGTAAGCATTTACAAAGGGAAATAGCAGTCAGCTATCACGACTTCATCAGGAACAGAACATTTCATTCAGACTTCATTTCCTTTATTGGAGGTCTGTCAAGAGTGGTAAATTTCTTATTTTTACATTTTTTAAATTTTTATTTTGAATATTTTCCCATAGTTACATATTTCAAGTTCTTTCCCTCTCCCCCAAACTCTCCTAACCCCCCTTAGGTGATGCACAATTAGGAGTGGTAAATTTCTGTAAAAAACTTTTGACATAGTCTCTTATGTTATTCTCATGGATAGTTGGAGTAGCATGGACTAGATAATAATATACTGAAGCAGATATAGAACTGGTTCAATGATTGGATTCAAAGAATAGGAACATAATCTAAGAGTTGGGGGGACCTCAGAGATCATCCAGTATTTAAACCAGATTAGGAAATACGTTTTATTACAATCTACAAAAAATGAGAGAACTCAAAAAAGGTATGAGTGAGAAGAAGGAAAGAAATAATAGGTTTTTTCCCTTATTTGAAGAGTTGTTATCTCCAACTAGGATTAGACTTATATTGCTCGCCCCCACACTAACCATAGATGAGAATTAAAAAGAGACAGAATCAGGATTTAGTTTAACAAAACTTTGCTTAGCAATTCATATTATATAAAAGTGGAATGAGCTGCCTCAATGACCCAGGACAATTCTGAGGGACTTCTGGAAAGGAACTCTACCCACTTTCAGAGGAAGACCTACAGGAGTGGAAATAGAAGAAAAACAAGTGCCTGAACACATGGGTTGAGGTGGACATGATTGGGGATGTAGACTCGAAACTACCACACCAATGAAACTATCAACAATTTGGAAATAGGTTTTGATCAATGACACATGTTAAAACCAGTGGAAATGCACATCAGCCATGGGGGGGGGGAAGCTTGGGGGGTGAAGGGGAAAGTAAGAGCATGAATTATGTAACCATGTTAACTTTTCTAAAAAATAAATATTAATAAATGTTTAAAAAAAGAAAAAAGAATAAACTGGGTCACCACTTGCCCAGGATATTGTAGAAGACATTGCTGTTCAGATAAGACTTTTATTAGAATACCATCAAGATATCTTCCTATTCTTAGATTCTACTTACCAGTTGAATTTCTTCTCTTACCAACTAAGAGTAATTTAGAAAATGTGATCCTCTGAGCTATCATATAGTAATAATAAAAAAGCAAATTATCCCATGATTAAAACGGTAAATGGAACTGCTTCTGGGCAACTTTTTGTCCTTCCATATAATAGGAACACCTAGTAATCTTCGGTGTTCTCTGTCAACATTTAGAGTTGAAAAGACCTTAGTGATTTTCTAGTCCACCTGTTATTTTACAGTTGAAGAAACTGAGATCCAAAAAAACTACATACTTTGATAATATGAAAAGAGTAGTAATAGCTAGAGAGATCAGAAATGGCTTCCTATTGGAGGTATACATAAGCAGAGCTTTGATGGAAGCTGGGAATTAAAAAAAAGCAGAAGTGGCAAGGTCATCCTTTCTCTGTCCATGCAGGATCATGAGAATAGGAGATGGAATGCCCAGTTCAGCAAACAGTAAATAGGGCAGTGTGTTTAAATGGTTGCATAGGTAAAGGACAGTAAGGTAGGATAACCTTTGGTATGCTGGCAAGAGTCCTACTGAAAAAAGTTTAAAGCTTTCAGGTGAGAGCTATCTATTTTATTCAAGTGCCAATGAGAAACCAGTGAAATTTCCTGATTAGGAAAATGACTTGGTTGGTCTTAGTTTAGAAAGTAATTTGATAGCTGTGTGGAGAGTAGAACTACTTAAGGACAGGAAGATAATGAAATTGGCCTCCACGGTTATCATAGTCCAGTTAAAAGGAGGTTTGCATTGGTCTTATGGTTACATAAGTTAAAAAAAAGAGTGAGATGATGGCAATAAACAAGGAAATATTTAATGCCCTATCTTCTAAGCATAGGTCACAAGGAAGATGAAAAAATTGCCATTTTTGGCCTATTGTAATCTTTCTATAAGTACTATAGTTCTCTTTATTAGAAATCTCTGGGAATAAAAAAAGATGATTAAGTGGCAGTGGTGCTGGGAAAATGGAATGGCTATGACATGCTCCAAAATAAAAAAAAAGGAAATAAAAAAGTACATCTATTTCATTCATATCTCATAACAAAGTCATGAAGTTTTTACAGCCCTCTGTCAGAAGAGGTAAGATTTGTCTAAAGGTATGTTTGTTCTCTTCATTACCTAATGGGAAAGACCATCTCCAGCTTTCTCTTTTACTTCAGATGCCTTGTTTATTGTTATTTGGCCCTACCTCAGCCTCCGGTATTTTGGCAACCAAAGGGAATTGCAGGGATTTTCCCATCTCTTCAATGAGTTTTCATGTTTGTGATAGAGAAGATGGATTGAAAGATTTTTTTCTTTAGTACTTTCCAACTTTCCCTGAAAAGATCTAAAGGTACAATCGAGTTGCCCACAGAGTCTGCCAATGGCAAGTGCTTGAATAAACGTGCTCGTGTATTCTGGAAAATGCAGACACATCTACATTAGAGTAAAGCAATTTTTAAAAAGCTATATATTTTTCTGTTCCTGAGGGACTTCAGCAGTTTAACTGATGCCCTGGGAACACAGCTGGAATTTAAAATGAAAGCCAAGGGCCCCCCATCAACATGTCAACACAGAAATGCTTCTCACAGCAAGGTTCTTTGGAAATTAGAGTTGAAAAATAACCTATAGAGGAAAAGAAAATAAAAGATTTCCTATAAAAGTCAAAAAGGAGACAAAGTTAAGTTCAATAGGGCATGTCAGGGTTTCTTGGTATAGTGAGATAAGCAAATTGGCACAATGCTGGGACAAATTTATCTGGTACCTAATAAATATTGTTTTGAGTGATATAGTCAAATAAAGTAAATGTGTGCACATGTATACTCATATGAACTTATGGACATATATGTATTTGTATGTGATTAAACATATTGGTGTGGCACGTGTTTGTATGTGTATGTGTGCATGAGAGCAAAAGAGACAGAGACAATGAGATAGAGAGACAGAGAAAACCAGCATATATATATATATATATATATATATATAT
>NW_025355322.1:0-2698 GCF_016433145.1 Gracilinanus agilis | reverse complement strand
TAAAAAAAAGAGTTAGTGATTGAAACACACATGTTGAGTGTAATATTGTGATGGTGGCCTTCCCTGGCCAGCACCTTCTTAAGGAGTTTGCTTTCAAAGACTCAACTTTGATCAGAATAGATCCTGGCAGGGAAGTCAAATACAGAGAAATACTTTTCCCACAGCATCTTAGAAACTGCAAAATTTCCTCATTACTGACTGGATATGCCAGGTAGATTATTTCATTACCACTAGAATGTGTTTATTCTTTTGTCATTTCATCTGAAGACATTATATGTACAAACTTCAAAAGCATATATATTCTCTAAATATGTACTGGGCATGGTAGCACTTTCTTTTAAATGCATTGAGCCCAAGCTTCTCTTAGGGTAAGCATAATGTTTCTTACTAACTTAAGTGTTCTCTTTTAACCCAAGTATCCACAATTATCATCACTACTTTTCATTCCATAAACTGAACAGTCTTGGGAAACACCAAATGTTTCTTAGTACCATGTGGAAGAATCAGATAGTCTCTCATAGAACTAGTGCATAATTCCCACTTTTACTATTCTCCACAGTATGATAATTTGAGGACAAAACTTCTGTCTCAAAGGGTCATTCTTTCACTTGTTGACTTCTATCACTTACGATGGTTCTTCATCACAACATTCTTCCCTACTCCAGTAATACAAAGACAAACAAGGCAAAGAGGATGGCTTCAGTGCAGTAATTTTCATTACTACTTTTGCTTCAGTGTCAATCACATGACCCACATAAACAACATCTAATAATATGTTAGTTTCCTATAACTAATACGATGAGATTTCAAGTGGGACTTAAAAGAAGTAAGGGAATATAGAAAGAGGAGATGAAGAGGGTAGAGAATTCCAGGCAAAGGACAATCAAGTCAGACTCACCTTTATTGTCCTTCTGCTTCTATCTCTTCTGAATCATATCCTCATGAGTGAGACCATTAATTCCTCATTTTTTGATAGCCACAAAATCATAGAAAAGTCTTTATTTCTCAAAATTCTTTTGGCTGTAACTGGCTGATGGGCACTTCTATCTTCTTTGAGTCCATACTTACTCTTTGTTCAGACACTATGTGACTGGCTGATTAAACTATTAGGCTGTCTAGAAGATACTGATCTGAAGTTGTCCATTGATGAAGACTTTGGAGGACCTGGCATTGGTCAATGGAAAATTTCAGACCATCTAGAAAACCTAATAGTTTAATCAGTCTTTCCTGGTGTTTTTATTTTTAAAATGCATTTTAAAAGACAATGAGATCATCAAGGTATACACTACCATGGAGCCTTCCAATGACCTTCCCCCATAAGTCATTGAAAAATGGTAATAACTCCCAAGATACCCTGGGACTTGATATAATATTCTGGGAAGGTGATAGATGTCTTCTTTTGTCTTCATCTGCCACAATATATAATAATATTTATTATGCAGATCTAAGGTTACCTAGCAAATAGAGGACATCCTAAAGTTATGGTATTATATACTGTTCTGATTTAGTTCTTTCATTTAAACCCTAGTTTTTATCAGTACCTTTAATATGGTCATTGCATGTGGATTGCTAGACAGTTTGATGATGTCATTGATAAATAATTCTTTCAGCAAGGTTCTGAACCCTTCTATGTCAGACAGGGCAACGTTCTCTTGAAATGACCAAGGATCATTGAGACATATTGTGTGTATTTCTCTACAGGTACACCCCAATTTCTATTTATTTAGTGAAAAAAATTTCATTATTTGTACTGAATTTCTTTCTCATTTGATCCTTCCATGCTATAGAGAAACACACTGAAATCACAGTGAAGTCATAAGAATGGAACTTCTCTAACTCCATTGTCAAAGTAGGGGATTTTGGTGTTTCTTTGATGCCTTCTGCCACCATTGAATTCTATATTATTGTAAGTTTCTTCATAGAATGTTTAGATGGCCAAAGTGTTCATTTAGGAAGCCATAGTTCAGTGTCTGTGGTATTCTGCCTATACTTTGTTCAGGCTGGAGATAGTGCCAACGATGCTGACACAACCAAACTGTTTTCCAGGTGTGGATACACCCAGTGTCCACTTTCTCATCAATACTCACTATATTCTTAGTGAACTTAAAGCTCACATTAATGACATCCAAATATGTAATGTCCTTCATACCCAGCACCCAGAGAGTGGACAACACCTGATACCAATTTCCCCTGTGAAGATCGAATTATATTATTTACCCACCAACATTCTAGTGCCCAAAAAGACACTCAAACTAGAGCAGGTAGAAGTAGATAAAATACCTGGGCTTTGAGTCCAGAAGACTTGCATCCAAATCTTAACTTGGACATTTACTGGTTGAGTGACACTGGACAAGTCACTTTTCTACTCTGTATTCCTTAGCCTCCTCATTTGTAAAATGAAGACTTGACAGCGTCTAAGCTTCCTTCTACCTCTAAATCCATGATCCTATAAATGTGCTATTGATTTAGACAATTTACATAACACAACAGAGCCTTATTTGGTCCCTTCTATGCTATGGAAATACCTCACATCTCCAAAGTTAACCATAGCCACATAACTAGCACTCTTAATATCCTTGCCCCACTATGTATATTACCATATAGTCCCTCATAATGAATCCAATTCCATTATTTCCCACTAATGTTTTAGTGCCCAGCCAGAAATGGTGTGGATGCTATCTGAAATCACCCAAAGCAA
>NW_025355321.1:0-4658 GCF_016433145.1 Gracilinanus agilis | reverse complement strand
CTCTTTATATTCAAGTCATTCACCCATTCTGAATTTATCTTGGTGTAGGGTGTGAGATGTTGATCTAAACCTAATCTCTTCCATATTGTTTTCCAAATTTCCCAGCAGTTTTTGTCAAATAGTGGATTCATGTCCCAAAAGTTGGGCTCTTTGGGTTTATCATACACTGTCTTGCTGATGTTATTTACCCCAAGTCTATTCCACTGATACTCCCTTCTGTCTCTTAGCCAGTACCATATTGTTTTGATGACTGCTGCTTTATAGTATAGTTTAATATCTGGTACTGCTAGGCCCCCTTCCTTCACATTTTTTTCATCATTTCCCTTGATATTCTTGATCTTTTGTTATTCCAAATGAAATTTGTTATAGTTTTTTCTAATTTAGCAAAGAAGTTTTTTGGTAGTTTGATAGGTATGGCGCTAAATAGGTAAATTAATTTGGGTAGAATGGTCATTTTTATTATGTTAGCTCGTCCTACCTATGAGCAATCAATGGCTTTCCAATTGTTTAGATCCAGTTTTATTTGTTTGGAAAGTGTTTTGTAGTTGTTTTCGTATAACATAGATGCAAAAATCTTAAATAGAATACTAGCAAAGAGACTCCAGCAAGTAATTAAGAAGATCATCCACCATGATCAGGTGGGGATAAAACTCCTAGTACTCAGATTTAGTACAGATCTTCCACAATAGTAAGTTGCCCATTTCCTCTGGGACACTGATCATTTGAAGTGACTAGGATTATGTAGCCACAAGAAGGGAATTAAAAAAAATCATTTTTTAAATTACTAGTCTATGCTGGGCCCCTAGATAGATGCTTGAACAACACAAAGACAAAAGTGTGTCCCTCAAGGAGTTAACCTTATAATATGGAAAAGACAACATATATCAGAGATAGTGGCCAGGGAAGGAAGTTTTTGTTTGAGGAGTCACAGGAATGATTACCAAAGCTAGAGGTAATTCATTGTTATGCCTTATTCAGAAACAATGGTAATAGTGATTTGATTATTACTGTTCCCAGAGCAAGAGATTGGGGAACCCATACAAAGAAGATTTGATGGATATCAAGAGGTCCTAAGATGTCTAAGGGGGATGGATATGGACATGGCTAGCTAAATGTAGACTATTCAGGACTGGTAGGAAGATATACTTGCAATCTCCAAATATTTGAAAAACTATTATGCAAAAAAGAGATTAGCCAAAGTTATCTTCAACATGACTTAGGCTAGTGAGTGGACATTTTATATAAATCTAGTTATAGAGAAAAAAATAATTAAATAATCATTGTCATCTAGTTGTGTCCAACTCTACATGACCTCATAATATCTATGGGGTTTTCTTGACAAAGATACTGGAGTGATTTGCCACTTCTTTCTCTAGTGGATTAAGCCAAACTAAAGTTAAGTAACCCGCCTAGGGTCATACAGCTAACAAATGTCTGAGGTCATATTTTAACTCAGGTCTTCCTGATTCTGTATCTAGTGTTCTATCCACTGAATCATCGAGTTGCCCCAACAGCAATAATAACAAAAACCAATAAATGGAATGGTTTATTTTAAATCTGGAGCTAGTGAATTAACAAGCATTTATAATATGCCAGTCAAATAAAAAAGTATTGTTTAAGCATCTTCTATATCCCAGACATTCTTTTGATGCCAGTTATACAATGAAAAGCAAAATAAACACAAACAGAACAGTCCTTAATCTTGAGGAACTCATATCCTAATGAGGGAGAAGATGTAAACTACTATATTTAAATATATATATACACATATACATTTATGTATATCTACACATAAATGCATATATGTGTGTATATGTATATATACACATATTTGGGGATATACAATATATGTATATATTATATATGTATATATATTTCTGTATCTATACTATTCATCTCTCTGCATGCAGAGAGATGTATATCTATATTTATCTATTTTATATATATATACACGCTTGTAGATAGCATATATGTGCATATATATATATATACATATGTATATGCATGTCAGTAAAATCCTAGAGAAACTGATAAGGAGGCACTGGAGTTTATTTACTAGGAAGGTGGCATGGTCAGACTCATACTTTCTTTTTCTTAATTTTAATTTTTCTAGGATCTGTCAATATAATTTTTAATACTAATTTTCTGACATTTTTCAGTCTATGTTCTCTCCCTCTCTTCCATCCTTCCTCCCTCCTTCCCCAAGAAGGCAGGTCATATGATATAAATTGCACATATGTTATCATGTAAAACATATTTCCGTGTTCATCATGTTGTGAAACAAGACACATATTGCTTACGCTAGAGAAAAAAATCATGGAGGGAATAAAGCAAAGAATGGCAGGCTTCAGTCTGCATTCAGACTCCATCTGTTCCTTCTATAGCGGTAGATACATAATTACGCTTTAGGAAGATTAATCTGCCTGCTGAGTGGAGGATGGATTCGAACCCAGAGAGACTTGAGGAGGGAGGCTGACTTGGAGGCTGCTGCCATAGTCCAGCCCAGTTGTGAGGTGGTGGTGGTGGTGCCAATGTCAGGCTCTATGCAAATACAAAAGGAGAAAATGAAACAATTCCTGTTCTCAAAGACCTTATCTTCCATCTGGAAAGACAAAAAGTATTTATAGAAGAATATACATAATAAATATAAAGATAATAAATACTATGCTATTTGGGAGGAGGTAATTAATTCTTAGGTAGGGAATAAGCAGGAGTAAGAACAAGCTTCTTGTAAGAGGTGGTGCTCCAGATTTATTTTAGTATTTGATTGGGAAGGGGCTTTCCACTGAGAGTTATTTTGCAAGAGTTTAAAAGAATTACTTACCTTTCAACATTGCTTTCCCAGTTTTCTGGCTTATAAGGATCTCTTTCCTTCATGCAGGCAGAAAGATCTCTCAAATACTTTGCTGTGTTGTCATTTTTCACAAGCATCTTTATGTACCCAAGGGCAAATTATCTTATCCAGCTTCATTTACTTGTAACTGAAATGTTCACATTTTCCCCTTTGATACCTACATAGATTCACAGAGGACTAATGAATGAGCCGTAAGGAGAAATACAATTTTTTCCCTGCCTATTTTCAAGTCTTTGTGATGAGAAATTTTGATTCACAGTGGAATTTAGTTCAACTTTTGTCATCTGTTTCTACTGATACTATCATTTTCTCTAAACCAATTTCTTGTTATGTCTAGTATTTAATCTCTTGGGTCAGTGGGGCCAAAGGGAGGATTTCCAGGTTTGCTGTCTTAAAATATAAAAATGAAGTTTTCCCTTTTGGGGTAAGCAGGCAACCTATGAGGTAATTAGAGATTCTTGAGGAAATGCCAGGAAGAAGCTATTAGCACCCAGGAGCCCAACTATGCTTTGGAAAGCTAGAACAGGCTAGATCCTGGCAGAGGAAAAACTGTTTCTTTTAATATCCTGCAGATAATTTGTGAAGTCTCTTTCTTGTATCTGGAAGTGCTGATAAACTGAATGTTATTAACATATGAAGGCTGTGTCCTCTAGTTATCAAATAATCAGACAAAAAAGCAAAAGTTCTAGTGAGCAATCCAGATGTTTCATATGCAAGGTGCCTATTAAAAAAAAAAAAACAACAATTAGCTGATTTCCACCCTGCCTCAAACCATTTCATCCATGTATTAGGAATCATGTATAAGAATCTGAAGAGTAGCTAACATTGTTCCCAAAAGGGAATTTTGCTAAAAATAAACAAGGTAACTCATTTGTTTTGTAAATTTTACACACTAGAGCAGATGTTCTTAATTTGTATGTGTGTGTGATAGACCAGTGGTCAGTCTAGTGCAGCTATGTACTACTTCTCAGAATTTTTTAAATGCATAAAATACATAAAATTACAATGGAAGAGACCCTTAGGTGTCTCTGTGAATTGAGAGCTAGACATACAAAACGTCGTTGGTTCAAATCTGGCCTCTGACTTTTCCTAAATGTGTGACCCTGGGGATGTTACTTAACCTCCACTGCCTTGGCTGTACCACCCTTCTGCCTTAGAATCAATACACAGTATTGACAGAAAGTAAGGGGTATTAAAAAAAATTACAGTGGGAACCAATTATATTAAAATAGTGAACAAAATACTCAGATTGACTCCCTGCACTAAAAAAAAAAACAGACATTAATTTGATTTTTTCATAACTTCTATACATTTTCAGGGTAGTTCCTCTCTCATAAAGCAAATGGTTTCTTTGGATGAAAAACCATATGCAATATATGTCTATATGTTTTCCTAGATCTTTGTCCTTTGTACATCTCTTTGCCTTCCTCTACTATTGTCCATCTTTGGGTGTCTTATTCTCAGCCTTTGTCTTTCTGTCATTCTTACTATATTTCTTTCTCTCTCTCTCTCTCTCTCTTTTTTTCTCTCTCTCTCTCTCCTCCTCCTCCTCCTCCTCCTCCTCCTCTCTTTTTCTCTTTCTCTCTCAGCTTCCTGTAGTTTCCAGGACATTTATAAATCTTCTAGAAGATGCCTTAATCTACTCAGGTCAACATGTCTTTCTTTTTTCCCAATCTGTCCAATAGTGAAGAGAAGGGAGGGAAAAGCAAGGATGAATAGTTTTTCCTAGGATAGAGGGAGAGTAAATACACACATATGTGAATACAGACGTGTGTGTGTGCATATATATATATATATATATATA
>NW_025355320.1:0-1227 GCF_016433145.1 Gracilinanus agilis | reverse complement strand
ACTGGTTTATTTATTTATTTATTTATTTATTTTAAACCCTTACCTTCCGTCTTGGAGTCAATACTGTGTATTGGCTCCAAGGCAGAAGATTGGTAAGGGTAGGTAATGGGGGTCAAGTGACTTGCCCAGGGTCACACAGCTGAGAAGTGGCCGAGGCCAGATTTGAACCTAGGACCTCCCGTCTCTAGGCCTGACTCTCATTCCACTGAGCTACCCAGCTGCCCCCATTAACTGGTTTATTTTTAAACCCTTAACTTCTGTGTATTGACTTATAGGTGGAAGATTGGTAAGGGTAGGCAATGGGGGTCAAGTGACTTGCCCAGGGTCACACAGCTGGGAAGTGTCTGAGGCTGGATTTGAACCTAGGACCTCCTGTCTCTAGGCCTGGCTCTCAATCCACTGAGCTACCCAGCTGCCCCCTCTTAACTGGTTTTTTAGTTATTCAGAGTTCAACTTCCTTTTAATGATCTTTTCACTTACATTATTACAGTCATTGTGTATTTTTTCTTTTTTAAGAAAATATTTATTTATTTTTAAAAAGATTCATAATTTGTCCTTTCCACTGTCCCCTATCTTTGACAAATGAAAAATTATAAAAGAAAAGAAAAAAGAAGTCTCATCAAAAATCACCATCCAAAATTATTTGTCTCATTCTGTATATTAAGTTCATCACCTTTCTAGAAAGAGTGGGCAACGTTTTATCATTGCATTTGGATAGAGTTCTAAGGTCTTTGAAAGTTGTTTATCTTTATAATATAGTTCACATTATAGACTTTATTCTAGTTCTGCTTGTTTCACTCTGAATCCATTAACTGAAGTGTTTTGTTTCCTCTGAAATTGTTCACTTCATCATGTACTATGTTTTTTTAATTCCTTTATTTTTTGTTCCATCTTCCTTTTTATTATTTTCTTTTTCACCAATTACATATAAGAACAGTTTTTAGCATTTATTTTTTAAATTTGAGGGTTTCAAATTCTCTCCCTCCAACTTTCCCTCTCTCCCTCTCTCCTACTCTTCCCCTGTCCCTGAGATAGTAAGCAATCTGATACAAATTTTACATATGCAATCATGTAAAATATTTTCCATATTAATCATTTTTGAGGAAGAGATCTCAACAGAATAAGAAGAAAGAGGAGGAGGACAACAACAAGAAGAAAGGAAGGAAAGAAAAAAGAGAGAGAGAGAAAGAGAAAGAAAGAGAGAGAGAAAAAGAAAGAAAGAAAGAA
>NW_025355319.1:0-5161 GCF_016433145.1 Gracilinanus agilis | reverse complement strand
AGTAGTTATAATCATAAATCTTTAAAAGGGCGATGAGATTATAATTGATTTAAAAAAAAACACAGAATCATAGCCCTGGGATATAATCTGGGGGAGATACAGTACAGAAGCACTGGGGCCTCCTCCAAACTACAGAAAGAGGGGTGCTTAAATAATCTTTTTGAAAAAGATGAGTGGGTAATAGCCAGGTTACTTGAGTTTACTGAAGCTTGGGAAAGATGTAGTAGCCAGGGCCCAAAGTGGCTAAGAGCAGCATGGATACAAAAGCCAGAGGCTAGGGAGCCTGGAAAACTGCTTGAGGGTTGTTTGCCTGCCTGCCTGCCTACCTGCCTGCTGCTTGCTTCCTTCCTTCCTTCCTTCCTTCCTTCCTTCCTTCCTTCCTTCCTCTTTCTCTCTCCTCCTTTCCTTTCCTTTCCTTTCCTTTCCTTTCCTTTCCTTTCCTTTCCTTTCCTTTCCTTTCCTTTCCTTTCCTTTCCTTTCCTTTTCTTCCTTCCTTCTCAATTCACCTTTCCCTTCCTTAGACCCTTTTTTGGGATCCGAAGACCCTGGCCAGAGTCTGATTCAACTAAATATCGCTTGTCCAATTTTGAGCAAATCACACTCCCTCCATACATAGGCCACCTCTTCTTCATCTGTAAAATGTTTCCATTTGAACATGAGAATCTCTAAAGTCCCTTCCATCAGTGGTTCAGAGGACAGACCACAGAGGGTTGGAAACCCAGTCTGAGTGTGTTTGTGGTAGGAAAGGATCTTGTCCTAGATAAGAGTCTGACCACAGGTGCAATTAAAGCAGGAGGAAGCAGACCTATCCATGGACAGTCAAGCCTTCGGTTATTAGCAGGGAGTAGTGCCTGATGGAGAAGACTTCCGAGAGTCTCTTGGACAGCAAGGAGATTAAAACAGTCAATGTTTACAGAAACTAATTTAGACTGTTCACTGGAAGGTCAAATACTGAAGCTGAAGCTTAAATGGTTTGACCATATAACGAGCAGACAGGACTTGTTAGAAAAGACCCTGATGTTGGGCAAAAGATCTCGGGTATTTCCCCATTTTACAAATTGGATAATGGAAGCTAGGAATAGGCTCTCTTCCAATCTACTCTCACTTCCTTGAATGTCAACATCATTAGAAGCTTCCCCTAGTTAGAAGCCCTCAATGATTCCCATTTCCTACCTAATCAAATCTAAAATCTCACTGGATTTTAGCATTCATCTGATTGCTTGATTTAAAAAAAACCAACCAAACCAAAAAAACCTTACGTTCTGTTTTAGAATTGATATGAAGTATCAGTTCTAAAGCAGAAGAAGGGCTAGGCTTGGCAATGAGGGTTAAGTGACTTGTCCAAGGTCACCCAGCTAAGAAATATCTGAGACCAGATTCAAACTCAGGTCTTCCTAACACCAAGTCAAGTTCTTTTTCCATTGAGCCATCTAACTGCCTGATTGCTTGATTTTTAGCCACATTTATTTCCCATTACTCCTTAACATAGCATTCTAGGATTTGGAACAAGAAGGGATCCCACTTATTTATTCATTCATTTATTATTTAGTCCAAATCTCTTATTTTAGAGAAAAAAGAAATTGAGACCCAGAGATTGTAGAAGTGACTTGTACAAAGTCCCACAACTAGTAAGTGACACTATTGAGATTTAAAGCTTGAGTCCCTTCACTCCATAGTCATGGAGTCAAAGAACTTTCCTTAGGGTAGGACAAGTTTTAGAGATCAAATCTAAAGGGAAATGACTGGCCCAGGGTCACACGAGTAGTAGCAATCAACAGAGCTTGGATCGAAACCCAGCCCAAGAAGATTCTTTCCTTTATAGCCTGTTGATCTTCTGAAGGACGCACAAATGTCTTTTGGTCACAAGGCAAAGACTCATGGAGAAATGTTCCCAGGGCCATAGTCAACCCCTCACCTTCCAATCAAATCCTTGTCTCTTCCAATGAGTCAAGAGGCTCTCCCTGATGGAGGATGCCTGCTCATCTGCCCTTGGTAGGAGATGCATTTCAGCAAGTGAAATGGGAGGGAGCTGTCAGGCAGGCTCCCCTCTGCCTGCAGCCTAGATTCATCTCTTTCCTGAGAGTTTCTTCTTCAGAGAGTGATCTGATAAAAAACAAGAGTATAACCTTCACACCCAAAACCTGGCAGCCTCCGAGTGAGCGGCTCATCTTTCTTCCATTGACGCTTGTCAGAAAATGAAAGAGAAACCCCCAAACTGTATCAATGTCTTTTCCACTTGCCACCTGAAATCGTCTCCCGTGAAGCCAGCCCTGCTCCAGGCTGGGGCTCTGCCGATGCCAAGGGAGGCAGAAACTGGTTAATCTCTGATCAGCCATTAATTCATAATGGCGCTGACACCTGAGAAAGGAGAGACCCTATTCCATTAAGGATTTCACTGACAAGCAGGAGAGACAGACACCCTCGCTTTAGAATTCACCCACAAATACAACAGGGAGGGCCTCGTCGCCTATATGTGCGTGGTTGGGGCTGGCCACATGAAGACTCAAAACCATAAAGAATAGCTGCCATTTGCAGTATTTAAAGTTTTCTTTTTAATTTAAATTGTTAAAAAATTATTTAAAATTTGAATATTTAAGGTTTGTAAAAAATCTATGGCCCCACAGCTTTTTCTGTGAGCATGTATCGTTATTATTCCCATTCTACAGATGAGGAAACAAACCTAGAGAGGTTACACGGGGGACAGACTCCCAATTTCTACTCTTTGCACTAAGCCACGCTATCTAGGGGAGAAACCAAGCCTCCCACTGCTTTGGGGTGGAAGGTATGCCCAGTTTTTTCCTTTTTTCTACCTCCTTTTAAGAAGGTCAGAGTAATAATAGCTATTATTGACATAGCGCTTTACAAATATTATCTCCTCTGATCATCATAACAACCAGGGGGGAGGTAGGAGCTATTATTATGCCCACTTTTCAGATGAGGAAACTGAGGCAGATCTAGGTTAAGAGACAGATCCCAAGTACCTGAGACTGGATGAGTGTCAGTGGAGATTGGGGTGTGGAGGGTAGGGTAACTGACACTTTGGGGTTACTCCTCTATTTTTGCCATACTGCCAACAACTTAACTGGCCACTACACTCTTTCTTTTTACCTGTCTCCTCCATTTGCTCCTCATATTGCCTTTAAAAAAAGTGATAATCTTTTTTTTTTTTAGCTCTCATCTTCTGTCTTAGTATCAATTCTTTTTTTTTTTTAACCCTTACTTGCCATCTTAGAATTAATACTGTGTATTGGTTCCAAGATAGAAGAGCTAGGCAATGAGGGTTAAGTGACTTGGCCAAGGTCACCCAAGTAGGAAGAGTCTGAGGTCACATTTGAACCCAGGATTTCCCATCTCTAGCCCTGGTTCTCCATCCACTAAGTGATAAAATATTAAGGGGTTCCTGGCCCCTGGCCAGTCATCTCTGGAGTTTGCCTTTCTTCGTCGATATAAGGGCTCCACCCATCCCATTCCCCAACCCCATTACACAATCACTACAGGAGTCAAGAGGTAAGAGCTTACTTAAGTCCCATTGTCCGGCTTCCCTGGGCACTTCCACCATATCCATGGAGGGAGAAAGAAAGGAAGAGGCAACCGAGTACTAAGAGATGCTATATTTATTGGATTCATCTCTGCCTTTGGGATCAGTTACATGACTTGTTCAGGGCCACTCAGCTAGTCTTTTCAAATGTTTTGATAACTGTGTTTTATGGAATTGGCTTCCTTTGTCATTGCTGGCTTTTTATTTTATGTACTTAAAAATCCCGAGATTCTGAGAAAGGGTCTCTGGGCTTCCCGGTCTGCCAGAGGGACCCGGGACCCAAAAGGCTACGAAGTCCTCGTCTAATCAAGTCTCTTCACTTTGCAGAGGAGGACATGGGAATCACATAGGTGATATAGAACAAGGGCAGGATTTAAATAGAGGTTCTTGGCCACCCAAGCTGGGTTCAGGACACTTTTCCATACGGCTCCTTCCTCTTTCTCTTTGTCCTTCTGTGGCCTTCGCTTCTCTCCGAAGCTCTGGTTTTAGCCTTGCTGAGATGTCCAAGCCCCCCTGGGATGGGGCGCTCTCTGCTGTGCCCAGAGCAAAGCTGCCAAGACATCACAGTGGTCCCTTGAGTAACTGGGATGGAAGTACGCACAGGAATCCCTTCTTATGGGGCAGAGAGGGCCAGGGGAAAGGGGAAGAAGGGCAGGCTGGCCACAGCCTTGAAATGAGATTACAGCACTCGAGAGGGCCCTTTGTACTGAGGTGGGATTTGAGAGGTGCTGAGGGGACTCTGGGCAGTAATGGCATCAGAGATCAAGACAAAAGCAGGGAGAGCCAGACTATTGAAGAAGAAATAATGCTTGACCACACAGGAGCCAAGGAACCTGGGTTCTTGCTGTGTGGATAAGGCAAGTCACATTCCCTCTCTGGGGATCATGATGCTCCCTCCGTAAAATGATGCAGATAGAGGAAAAGATGTCTAAGACTTCCACTGTGACTATTTTTCTATGGAAATCCTGATGATGTCCTGGCTAGGCCAATTCCCTCCCTCAGAGAAGGGTTTGGAATGAGGAAGATAAGTTGTGTTCTATTTGGATTATTGTGAACAGGTCAGTAAAAGTCTCTGAACCTCAGTTTACCCATCTGCAATGCATAGCATCTACTTCTTGGACTGCTGTGAGATTCAAGTGAGATTATAGATACAAAGTATTTGGTAAACTTTAAAAAGTGGCATGGGGGCAGCTAGGTGGCTCAGTGGACAGAGAGCCAGGTCTGGAGACAGGAGGTCATGGGTTCAAATGTGGCCTCAGACATTTCCTAGCTGGGTGACATTGGACAAGTCACTTAACCTTGTTTGCTTCAATTTCTTCATCTGTAAATGAGCTGAAGAAGGAAATGGAAGACCACTCCAGTATCTCTGCCAAGAAAATGCCTCAATAAAATGTTGTTGATCACTGACTGAGGGCTCAAGATCAAAGATCACATGTCCAGCTAATCTGATAAACATTCATTAGCATCTTCTGTGGCTAGAGTTTTGGAAGGTACAATTAAGGGGTGAACCCAGGGGTCCTGATTCCCAAGGCCAGCATCCTTTCTTCTCTGTAGTTGAATTCTCTCTCCCTCCCTCCCTCCCTCTTTCTTCTTCTCCCTCCCTCTCTCCCTTCCTCTCCTTTC
>NW_025355318.1:0-2974 GCF_016433145.1 Gracilinanus agilis | reverse complement strand
GAGAGAGACAGAGAGAGAGAGAGACAGAGAGAGAGAGAGACAGAGAGAGAGACAGAGAGAGAGAGAGAGAGAGAGAGAGAGAGAGAGAGAGAGAGAGAGAGAGGAGAAGGAAGGGGCAAAGATAGAAAAGGAGAAATTTACTTGTCCAGGAACAATGAGTAGAAAGAAGAGAAAGACTGAGAGAGACTGAGGCAGACAGAAAAAAGAAAGAGAATGAATGAGAGAAGGAGAGAATCAAAGACAGAAAAATCAAAGACATCACAGAGTGAGAAATAGTCTCTGGGACCTTGAGTTTAACCAATAACTGAAAAGAAATTCTCCTTAAGATATCCCCAACAAAGGGTCACCCAGTCTTCCCATGAAGATCTCCAATAAGAGGGAACCCACCATTGCTCCAAGCAGTCCCTTCCATTCATGGGAACTTCTAACTGTTAAGAAGTGTTTCCTAACACCAAATTATCCTTAATAGGCCTTTTGGCAGCTTTCCTGACATCATTTCTAGCCCTGCTTTGTAGACCCAAATACAGTTCAAATCCAACCTCCCGCACCTACTAGCTAAGTCATTTAACTTTGTTTACCTCAGTTTCCCCAGTTGTAAAATGGAGGATAATAATTGCACTTGCCTGGAAGGGTTGTTGTGAGGATCAAACAGTGCTTGGCACATGGTAGGTGCTATATAAATGGTTGCTTCCTTCTCCGCTTTCCTCTTCAGATTCTCAAAGGTAGCTACCATGTTGCTTGCCTTCAGCCTTCTCTTTTCCTAGCTGATCATCAATTCCTAGATTCACAGAAGGAAAGACTCTCAGGGGCCGTCTGGTCCAGCTGTCTCTAGTCTTTCTAGCCCCAACACTTAGCCCAGTGCTAGGCACATAGTAGGTGCTTAATAAAAGCTGACTGATTGTCAAGGGTTGTAAAGGTAGGAAGCCCCTGGCCTATCTGTGATTTGAACCCAAGTTCTTTGGGTCCAAAGTCAATGTTCTTTCTACTGCAATACATTCCCAATATGCCTCCTCTGTACTAAAAGGATATGCAGGGTGGGGAGAAGGGGCAGCTAGGTAGCACAGTGGATAGAGTGCCAGGGTTAGAGTCAGAAGAACCTGGGTTCAAATCTGGTCTCGGACACTTCCTAGCTATATGACCTTGGGCAAATCACTTAACCCTATTTGCCTAGCCCTTGCCCTTCTGTCTTAAGAGTTGTTTCTAGGACAGAAAGTGAGGACTTGAAAAGAGAGAAAGAAGAAATGTGGGTCTGAAGGCCCTGGGGGAGGGGGGCTAGCTTGGGGAGGGGGCAGTGTTTAAAGACTCTCCTTCTCTCATTCATTCTTCCCTTCTCCCGATTGCACATGTTGGCTGTGATCTGGAAACTGCAGGTATTTAGGAAGTCGTTATCCATGGATGGTCTCGCACCCTAGACCAGCATGAGAATCATTATCCAGCTGGGAAAGATTCCTTTTATAAACATGTCAAGCCTTCCGTGCTACAAGGCTATGGCTGGGCAAGGGGGCTGCTCCTTCGGTACCACAGGCTTTCTCGGGGGCTGCCAGGCCTTCCCGACTCCTCTCTCTCAAGACTTTCTCTACCCTTCGCGGGGCATGGACTTAAGGCCTTTGGTCATCCTGGCTGCCCAAGGCTGCCACGTGCCCGCACCATCCGGGGCACTGGCCGGACAAGGAAAGGCCCTCGAGAAGATTTCCTTCTAGCAATAGGTTTGTGCTGGGTGGACAGAAGGTGATCCTGGAGGGGAGAGGAAGGAAGGATGGGGAACAGAGAAGGTGAGACAACAAGAAGTCAAGCAGAAGCTTTCTCAGATCCTGGAAGGGGATCAGCCTCAGGTAGGACTGTCTATCCATCATCCCCTACAGACCCACCGACCCAAATTAGACAGAGCCGCTGCCCTCAAAGGGCTTATAGGCCAGGAAACAAGGACGAAGGCCTGGGACGAAAGCCCCAAAGCCAGCAGGCACAGCTCTGCACAGGGCTGCTTAGTAACCAGTTAGCCGAGGCCCAGAAAAGGACATGACTAAGGCCACACAGCCAAGTCCTTCGAGGGCAGAAGTCCTGACTCCCAGGCTTGGCCCAGCTCCCTTCTGCCCTCTACGTGGCTAGCTTTTCAGCCCCAGAGCGAAGCTGGTCCTGGACAGAAAGTGGGCTCCGGAAGAGTCCTTAGAACCCTTTCAATCTAACCCTTTCATTTGAGCACTGAGGAAACCGAGGCCCAATGCCTTCCCCAGAGTCATCCAGCTAGCCCAGGTCAGACTCAGCCCCAAGTTGCTTCCACTCCTCTGGCCTGTCTCTCTTCTCTTGCAGTGAAGGAGATGGGCGGCCTGTTCTCCTGAAGGAGGGCTGGGAGTGGGGGGTGGATGGGACCACCAACCTGTCTGCCTAAGAGCATCCAGATGTTGGGAGAGGAAGAGGGAGAGGCAGAAGGAACCCTGAGCAACACATCTGGGCACCTGCAATACAGTCCTTCAGTCCCCACCCACCCCCTCCTTGCAGGCCACTGGAGAGTTTGGGGGACAGTTAGGGAAGGGGGAAGGCAAAGGTTTCATCTCTGTTCCCCTCAGCAGGGCTACAGCCAGTGTCCTTGCCCTGCTCCCCCAAAAGCTGGCTCTTCCTCCCCAGAGACTCACTTCCAGGTCCAACAACACAGGAAGCGTGCAATTAGGTCATTCTACGTCCATCATCTTGATTTGCTTCCTTCTCTTCCACCCATCACCCAAAAGGGGATGGTGGTTAAACAGGACCATATGGGGCCTGCCTGGGGCCTTCTTTTTATATTTCCTGCTCAACTGGGGCTGACCTCCCTCCAATCCTTTCCCATCAGGCACCAACTCCCACCCACTCTGGGTCCCTGGCCCTCTCTGTGCGTGGGAGGGTGAGGGGGGAACCAGAAAGAAAAGGAGGAGGGAGAGGGAGGGAAGGAGAGAGAGGGAGGAAGAGGGGGGGAGGGAGAGAATGAGGAGGGGAGGAAGAG
>NW_025355317.1:0-2313 GCF_016433145.1 Gracilinanus agilis | reverse complement strand
ATATATATATATATATATAATGTGCCCCCATCCCTGAGCTGATTATTTAACATTTATCATCAGACCACTTAAGAAAACCATATACGTACACACCCACTAAGCTAGATTCTATGGAGGAATTTGGAAGACTGTCAGTAAATCCACTCCAAAAGTTCTACCAAAAGTACTCCAAAAAGGATTCTTCATGATGAAATAGAAGTCTTAATGCAAATAAATCAGTTTTATTTTATTGGTATAATTAGAATAGACATTTATAACACTTAAAGAGAGCTCTTACCAGATCCTGAATTTAGGAAGAGAATCTAGCCCAGCCATTTCATCATTTCCCACTTGGCTACACTCTTCTGGACTTCAAATCCCCTTTCCACAAGTTTCCATCCTCTTTTTATGGGTTGTCTCCCCAATTAGATTGTAAGCTCCATGAGGGCAGGGACCATCTTTCATCTTTCTTTGTATCCCCACTACTTAGTGTAGTGTCTAGTGTCATATTGGCAAACCTATGGCATGCTTCCTTCCCCCATCTCCACCATGCCTGAGGACATTCCTCCCATCACCCACATCTCTGCACAGCAGCCCACTGGGAGTGCTTCCTCCCTCCCCTGCCTGGCGTAAGGGAGTGGCTCACATGTGGTGTGAGGGTACAGTCTGGGCACCCGATCTCTAAAAGGTTCACCATCACTGGCCTAGGACATAGTAGTAGATAATTAACAAATATTTGTTGACTGACATTAGATTTCAGTTTAATGAAACTAGCTTTGAAGTATAGAGAATGAAGTAGAGAAGAGAGATACTTAAGATAGGGAGACCCAGTTAAGAAGTATATAGAGGGTCTCAGTGAGAGGTAATAAGGTCCTGACCAAAGGAGGTAGCTCTATGAATAGGGAGAATGTGAGTGATGTTGTGGAGACAGAAATGGCAAGATTTGCAATTTAGTAGATATGTGGGATGATAGGGAGTTAAGCATAACTCCAAAGTAATGACCCTGGAAGAATGTTGGCGCCTTCAGCAGAAAGTAGGAAGAGGGTTAGTTTTTGAGGATAGATAATGAGATCTAATGAGAACATGTTGCCTTTACTACAGGACATCCATTTTGAGATAGCCAATATAAAGAGAGTAATGTGGGACCCAAAATCAGAAGAGAAAAAGAATGGATATATAAATCTGCAAATCATATGCATAGAGCTGGCAATTAAGTCCATGGAAGATGATGAAGTCACCAAGAAAAGAACAGAGCTTTGGGATATACTCATAGTTCAGGATTCTGAGATGGATATTTGGCATGCAAAGAAGGAGAAGAATCACATATATAAGAGAAGTAAGAAAGAATATTCAAGTGAGGAGAATGGATCAACAATGTCAAATCCTGAAGAGTGTTCCAGAAGGATGAGGAGAGAGAAAAGACCATCAGAATGGGCAATTAAGAAATCAATGGTAACTTTGGAAAGAGCCTTTTCAGATTGCACAGGATTAAGTATTGAATGCAAACCGTTTTCTCTAGTTTGGCTAAAAAGGGAGAAGAGATACAGGACAATCATCTGTGGTCATGGCAGGATGAAGTGAAGGTAATTTGAGAATGAGGAAGATGGACATGTTTGAAGCAGAAAAGAAGCAAGTAGAGAGAGATTGAAGATTAAAAGAGATGGGATGATTTGGGGTGGGGAGGCTGCCAGAGAAAGGGAGAATGAAGAGGATTAATGGAATATGTAAAGAAGGTGATCTTGGCAAGGAGAAATGTCACCTCATAATCAATGGTTGTAGGAAAGGATTAGAGAATGGGCAATGATGTCAAAAGGTTTTGAGATGGAGAGCAGTGGAGAGGAGGAAACTGATGGGAAATGACTTCTATTTTTTCTGTAAAGTAAGAGGAGAGGTTCTCAGCTAAGAAAATGAGAAGAAAGGGAGCTTAAAAACAGAAGAGAAAGTCTGGAAGAGTTTCTGTAGTAAAGTAAGGAATTGATTAGGAAGGAATAGGATTGCTTTGCTGTAGTGAGAGGCAAAATAAATATCTCTTCATAATGTATCCCATCAGCATGGTGAGACATGTCCTCCACCTCTATCAGAAAACACATTTGGAGCAGCAATTGGTGAGAGCTGGAAGGAGTCTTCTAGAGGTGGGGTTTGGCCACAACTGAACAGGGAGAGGAGGGATCAACAGAAGCAGAAGCAGAAGTGAAACCATTGTCACACCTCCTGGGACAGAGAAAGAAACAATGAGAAGTTCATAAATGAAAGACTACTAGCCTGGTACAACCAGATGACTCAGGTCACTTGGAGAGACTACAGTTACCTGGGCAGGCACTGTAGAGTAGGTAA
>NW_025355316.1:0-4376 GCF_016433145.1 Gracilinanus agilis | reverse complement strand
TCTCTGTCTCTGTCTCTGTCTCTCTCTCTCTCTCTCTCTCTCTCTCTCTCTCTCTCTCTCTCTCTCAGAGGGAAGGGGGGGGGGATTTTAATTTTTTTTTTAAAGGCTTCATGACACTCAGCCAAGTTCTGCCCGGGCTGCTGGCGGTCTCCCAGGTGCTGTTCTTTCCCCAGAGCCGGGCACAACAAGCCCAAGCCCTCCTCCGTCACATGAGCCCTTCAGAAGCCGGCACTGCCATCAGGCCACCTCAGGATTTCCCATCAACACTGGCGTGCACAGAGTCTATGAGGCGGCCTCCAGGCTCTTCCCCATCCTGGCCCTTCCCCTGGCTGCCGGCCTCTCCAACCCTGCCCCAAACTGGCCCAGGCTCCCGGCCGGCCGGAGCAGAGGGGGTGGGGGCGTACCCAAGGCTCCGGCCTTCCTCAGCCTCCTGGCCACGCCGCTGGCTTAACGCTTCAGGCAGGCCCCCCACCCCCACCCCCACCCCAGACCCTGAGCAGGGACCAGGCGGGCCTCGGGCTGCCCTGTTCACGAAGGGAGATGTGAAGGCCAGGAGCCCCGGGGGAGGGCTGAGCCCAGCCAGGCTCCTCAGCGTCCTGCCATGATTCCATTGGGGAGAAGGCCATGAGGTGGCTGAAAGTGGGGGACCACAGGGGAAAGCAGGGCCCAAGGGAGCGGGGCCCAACCCCAGACAGGCCTCCATTTGAATCCAGCCTCAGACCCTTCCTGGCTGTGCGGCCTGGGCCCGGCCTTCCAGCTCCACATCCTGCCTGGCTCAAGGTACCTCCACAGCGGAGCCCCCACCGGCCACCAGGATGGAAAAAGCAGAGGCCGGAGCTCGCTCGTCCCAATGCCTCCCTCTGCTGGCGTCTCAGGGAAGACGCGTCCCAGCCATGCCAAGGCCCCGGCCTCCTGGGCCAGAAAGGCAGCCCGGAAGGAGGCCAAAGAGAGGCGGGCCAAGGCCCTGGCCATGCAGGGACCAAGGAGAGGCCTCCCTGGAGGAGGAGGGCCCTGGCCGTGTGGGGCCCGAGGAGATGGGAGTGACTTCCCTGTGGCCAAGCCGGTCCTCATGATGGGTGTCAAGACAGAGAGCAGATCCGAGGGTGCATATGATGGGGCAGAGCCGGGCCCCAGAGCCGCCTCAGCCACTTCCTAGCTGGCAGCGCCCACGGCCAGCCTTGCTGCCCCTCTGCCTTGGAACAGATGTGCAGTCTGGCTCCCAAGACAGAAGGGAAGGGGCTCGATGGGGGGTTTAGAGCTGGAAGGACCCTCAGTGCCCGCAGCCCATTTTACAGATGAGGAAATGGAGGCAGAGAGGGAGGCCCCGGCTGCCCTGTGTCTCGAGGCCGGCCTCAGGCTCTGAGGGCCGCCCATAAGGGAGGGAGGGGGACGCGCGCCCACCTGGTGGATCTCATGCCAGCCGTTCTCGTCCTTGCAGCCGACGGTGGCGTGTTCGTGCAGGAGCAGCTCGCAGCAGTAAGGGTCGCCCCCAACGACAGCCGTGTGGTAGAGCGCAGTGAGGCCGTAGCTGTCCTTGTAGTCCGGGGAGGCCCCGAGCTCCAGCAGTGTCTGCAGAGGAAGCCCAGAGCACGGTGTGACCAGCCCGGCCCACAAAGCAGGCCAGGACGAGGCCCAGAGGACGGAAAACCCACGAGGGGCCTCCTCAGAGGCCGGCCTCCAAAAGCTACCTCCTCTCTGCCTCCCTGCTTGCTGCTGTATGGGCTCCCACTCAGGGTCTGTGACGGGCCTCTCCCTGCTGGGATCTCTAGCCATGCCAGCCTTGTTTCTAACCTCCTCTGGCGTGCTGACTCCCACTTTCTTAGGGCTCCCCTCAAAGGGGGGGGGCTGTGGGGTGCCAGTGATGCCACCCAACCACTCCTGCTCCAGCCTGGGGAATTTGGGTCTCGTCCTGCCTCACCCCAAAGCCGAGCCTATGGAGCACATGGCCGTGTTCCAACGTGTTCATTCACCCAACCCACATTATTAAGCACCTCCTGCCCACCAGATACCGTACTAGGAAAGATCTAGGAAAGTTCATTTGGAAGAACAAAAGACCCAGAATATCAAGGAAAATAATGAAAAAAAAAAAAAACATGAAGGAAGGTGGCCTAGCAGCACCAGATATTAGACTATACTATAAAGCAGCAGCCATCAAAACGGTATGGTACTGGCTAAGAGACAGAAGGGAGGATCAGTGGAATAGACTTGGGGTAAATGATGTCAGCAAGATAGTGTATGATAAACCCAAAGAGCCCAACTTTTGGGACAAAAATCCACTATTTGACAAAAACTGCTGGGAAAATGGAAAACAACATGGGAGAGATTAGGTTTAGATCAACATCTCACATCCTACACCAAGATAAATTCAGAATGGGTGAATGACTTGAATATAAAGAAGGAAACTATAAGTAAATTAAGTGAACACAGAATAGTATACTTGTCATCTGTCAGATCTTTGGGGAAAGGAAAGGTTTTAAGACCAAGCAAGAGTAAGAAAATATTACAAAAATGTAAAATAAATAATTTTGATTGCATTAAATGAGAAAGGTTTTGTACAAACAAAACCAATGCAATCAAAATTAGAAAGGAAGTAACAAATTGGGAAAAAATCTTAATAACCAAAACCTCAGACAAAGGTCTAATTACTCAAATTTATAAGGAGCTAAATCAATTGTACAAAAAAAACAAGCCATTCCCAACTGATAAATGGGCAAAGGACATGAATAGGCTATTTTCAGATAAAGAAATCAAAACTATCAATAAGCACATGAGAAAGTGTTCTAAATCTCTAATAATTAGAGAAATGCAAATCAAAACAACTCTGAGGTACCACCTCACACCTAGCAGATTGGCTAATATGACAGCAAAGGGAAGTAATAAATGTAGGAGGGGATGTGGCAAAATGGGGACACTAATGCATTGCTAGTGTAGTTGTGAATGGATCCAACCATTCTAGAGGGCAATTTGGAACTATGCCCAAAGGGTGGTAAAAGACTATCTTCCCTTTAACCCAGCCATACCACTGCTGGGTTTATATCCCAAAGAGATCATTAGGAAAAGGACTTGTACAAAAATATTTATAGCTGAGTTCTGTGTGGTGACAAAAAATTGGAAAATGAGGGGATGCCCTTCAATTGAGGAATGGCTGAACACATTGTGGTGTCTGATGGTGATGGAATATTATTGTGCTCAAAAGAATAAAGAACTGGAGGAATTCCATGTGAACTGGAAGTACCTCCAGGAACTGATGCAGAATGAAAGGAGCAGAACCAGGAGAACATTGTACACAGAGACGGATACATTGTAGCATAATCTAATGTAACTGACTTCTCTACTAGCAGCAATGCAATGATCCAGGACAATTCTGGGGGGACTTATGAGAAAGAATGTATTCACATCCAGAGGAAGAACTGTGGGAGCAGAAATGTAGAAGAAAAACAACTGCTTGATCACATGGGTCAATGGGGATATAATTGAGGATGTAATCTCTAAACAATCACCCTAGTACAAATATCAATAATATGGAAATAGGTCTTGATCAAAGACACATGTAAAATCCAGTGGAATTACTCATTGGCTATGGGAGGGGGGAGGGAGGAGGAGAGGAAAAGAACATGAATCATGGAACCATGGAAAAATAAATCAATTAAATAAAAATTTTCAGAATGAAAAAATAAAATAAAAAATACATACATAAAGAGGGCTGGGTTTCAGCAGAGGCCTTAATGGCTAAGAACATAAGCCTCTTAACCAAGAAAAAAGGAAAATGCAAAATTCTTGGGGGTTCAGTTCATTTAAGGAAAAACAGGTCAGAACATGGTGAAGCCTCTGATGGCTAACTCAGAGGGGCTCGAAAAATGGGGGAGGTGGCACTGCCCAGAGGTGCCTGCGAGACCTTACCTTGAGGGCCACCTGGTTCTTGGTGCGTGCAGCTTTGTGGAGGGCTGTCATTCCGTCTTTGGCCCGGAAATCCAAGTGGGCGCCTCCATTTTTGAGGGCTTTGATCACCTCCACAGAGTTCTCCAGCTGGGCTGCTAGAGTCAGCGGCGTTTCTATAGGGCAGAGTGACCCAAGGTTAGAAGGGACAATCCAACTTAGCCAACATTCACTCAGCTCCAATGATGTGCAGGGCCCTGGGCTGGGGGCCAAGACCCAAAGACAGGCAAAGTCCCTGCCCTCCACAATTGTACCTTCTGCTCAGCCACAACACATGGAAGCCAAAGCAAAGGGTATTTATCCAAGAGAAGAGTCTTACTAAATGAGGGAGGGAGCTGGGCAAGGCCTGCCATGGAGGGGGCACCTTAGAGCTGTGCTTAAAGAAAGGCAGGGACAGCTTGGTGATTCAGGAGAGGGGAAGGAGAAGAAAGGAAGGAAGG
>NW_025355315.1:0-2793 GCF_016433145.1 Gracilinanus agilis | reverse complement strand
CTCTCTCTCTCTCTCTCTCTCTCTCTCTCTCTCTCTCCTCTCTCATTCCCTCCCTCCCTCCTGGGTTGTGTTTTCTTCCTTGGCCTTCCTGGACTCACAGTTTATAGGGGAGCACCTTCTGCCCAGTAACCTAATAAAGTCAAAGCTAACAAGCTGGTCCTAATTCTTCATGAATTGAGGCTTTTTACAACTTGGAAAAAAAATACAGACACTGGAGGGAGTCATTTTTTTTGGCCTCTGCTTGTACTTGTATGTAATAATAACAAGGAAAGGTTACAGTTAGAGGTGCAAAGGACCTTAGAGCACCTCCTTTTACAGAGGGGGGAATTTGAGCTCCAGAGAGCTGAAATGATTTGTCTGGGGCCATATTGGGAAGACGTGGCTGGGATATGAACATCTATCTTTAGACTCCAAAATGAACACTCTTTAATGGGGGACAGCTAGGTGGCTCAGTAGATGAAAGCCAGGCCTAGAGACTAGAGGTCCTGGGTTCAAATCAGGCCTCAGACACTTCCTATGTATGTGATGATGAGCAAGTCACTTAACCCTGTTTGCCTCAGTTTCTTCATCTGTTAAATGAGCTGGAGAAGGAAATGGCAAGCCATTCTGCTAAAAAATCCCAAATGGGCTCATGAAGAGTCGGACATGATTAAAAATAACTAAATGGCAGGAACAAAGTCATTATTAACCTTATGACATAGGTGGTGAAAATACAGCTTCCTGCCATGAGGAGCTCCTTGAGTTCTTGTCCAACTCACTGATCTTACAGGTGAAGATACTCAGGTCTACACCTGCTAAGCACTTGGTTTAAGCTCCTGCAACTAGGGGCAAAGTTGGGCCTGGAAACCACATCTCCCAGCTCAGTGTTCTTTCTCTTGCTCATTCTCTTCCTTTTCCAGATAAGATAACTAAGGCCCAGAGTAACTAGGTGGTTCAATGGATAGAGTGCCAAGTCTGGAGTGGGGAGGATCTGGGTTCAAATTTGGCTGCAGACACTTCCTAGCTTTGTGACCCTGGGCAAGTCACTTAACCTCCATAGCCTAACTCTTGAGCTTGTGTCTTAAAGTTGTTACTAAGACAGAAAGTAAAGGTTTTAAAAAAGATAATGAATTGTTACTTAAATGTGATGTCGAGTAATTGGCCCCAGGTCACACAGCTAAGAAGCCACGTAGCCAATGGCTCCAAGTCCACCATACTCTTTCCATTAATCCATACTGCCTCTGGTGTACAATGTCTTTGGATTTTGCACATTTGCACATCCAAATCAACTCCAGAGGTTCACCCCTCTTTGCCTAAACAATCATTTGCATGAACAAAATCTAGTTTTAGGTATCTTCATGTATGTTGCAGTTCCAAGAAAAGCTTCTTCTTTTAAAAACAAAATCCTTACCTTCCATATTTGAATCAACACTGTGTATTGGTTCCGAGGAAGAAGAGCAGCAAGGAAGGGCTAGACATTGGGGATTAAATGACTTGCCCAGGGTCACACACCTAGGAAGTATCTGAGGCCAGATCTGAACCCAGGACCTCCCATCTCCAGGTCTGGCTCGCTATCCACTGAGCCATTTAGCTGCCCTCCCATGGCTTTTGCAAACCGAGAAGTGGATGTCCATACTAAGGTCTTGCTGAACCTTTCCTGGCTAACTCTGTATTTTTTTCCCTCGACTTTCCAAGAATTAGTATTAATTATTAAAACCTCAGCATGGTTATTACTGCTCAGGTTGTTCATAGTCACCGTAATGTTGGCCTCTGATGGTGAGCTTTCTGTATTTGCTCAGAGCATGCTACAGAGGCTTCTGCAGGGGACGCGTTTTATTGAGTTGGCTAAATTTCCATTTGAAGCTGCAGAAAGTAAACTCTGGCTAGCCAGGCCAGGTCTGGCCGAGCTGGGAGGGTCACTCGAATGACCGCCTGTCTACCAGGGTCTCTGCCCGGGAGTCTGGGCCTCAGATCAGAGGACGTTCAAACGAGGAGTCTCACTTCCAACATCCTCTAGTCCAGGGCGTCAGACTCAGAAGTAGAGGCCACTAAGCCATACACAAGCCTCCTTGGAGCTGCATATTGTCTCGTAATGTAATATCTACATTTATTTTATTTTAATTCTAGTTTATATTATTTTTTCTTTATTTAGTTAAATATGTTTTCTGCTACATTTTCGTCTGGTTTGGGCCACACTCAGGAATGTTGGAGGCCACTTGCAGAACAAATTTACTCAGTGGGTAGAGAGAAGACTGGACTTCAGGTCAGGGAGAGACGGGCTCAGATCTGGCTTCTGATATTTATTATAGAGCAATGTTTGTCCTCTTGGAGGATATTTATTAATATTGAGCATCTCTGGGCTTCAGTTTCCTCATCACAGGAATGATAACACCTGTAGTGGCTTACCTGGCCAAATGGAAATGACTTTGCAAACCATCAAGTGCTATAGAAATGATACTTCATCATTCTTGTTAGGATTACAGATGAGCAAACTGAGGCTCAGACATAAGAGATTTGCAAATCAATCCACAGCAAGTAAGGGACAGAGTCAGGATTTGTACCTAGACTCTCTGAGTTAGAGACAGTGATCTATCTGTCTGTCTGTCTTCCTTCCTTCTCTCTTTTCCTTTCTTCCTTCTCTCCCTTCTTCCCTCTCTCCCTTTCTTCTTTCTTTTTTCCTTCCTTCTTTCTTTCTTCTTTCCTTCCTTCTTCTTTCTTTCTCCTTTCCTTCCTTCCTTTGTTCCTTCCTTCCTTCCCTTCCTCCTTCCTTCCCTCCTTCCTTTGTTCCTTCCTTCTCTCTTTTCCTTTCTTCCT
>NW_025355314.1:0-3516 GCF_016433145.1 Gracilinanus agilis | reverse complement strand
TATTTTTTTTTTTTTTTTAAACCCTTGTACTTCGGTGTATTGTCTCATAGGTGGAAGATTGGTAAGGGTGGGCAATGGGGGTCAAGTGACTTGCCCAGTCACACAGCTGGGAAGTGGCTGAGGCCGGGTTTGAACCTAGGACCTCCCGTCTCTAGGCCTGACTCTTAATCCACTGAGCTACCCAGCTGCCCCGAAATATATTTTGAATATGCCCAAGGTGGGCATTAGTTTTGATGGACTAGCATATTTATTAAGAGAGTCTTCATTTTTCTTTTTCTTTTTTTTTTAAACTTTTACCTTCCATCTTAGAAATCAATGAGCAGTAAGGGCTAGGCACTAGGGGTTAAGTGACTTGCTCAGGGTCACCCAGCTAGGAAGTTTCTGAGGCCAAATTTAAACCCATGATCTTCTGTCTCTAGCCCGGCTCTTAATCCATTGAGCCACCTAGTTGCCCCTTCTTGTTTTCTTTATTATTATTCAGTGGGGTAAGGGAGTAGGAGGGAGAGATAGATGCTTGTCAAATAATTTTTTAAAAAAGAACTATTATTGTTTTTTTTTTTAAATCCTTACCTTCTGTCTTGGAGTCAATACTGTGTATTGGCTCCAAGGCAGAAGAATGGTAAGGGTAGGCAATGGGGGTCAAGTGACTTGCCCAGGGTCACACAGCTGGGAAGTGTCTGAGGCCAGATTTTAACCTAGGACCTCCCGTCTCCTAGACCTGGCTCTCAATCCACTGAGCTACCCAGCTGCCCCCTAAGAACTATTATTGTTGATTTGTGCTATTGTAGAAAGAGCAGTGGCCATTGAATCTAGATTCTAGTCCCAGATCCACCATAACTCAATGTTACCCTAAGTCGGACCCTTCAGCTCTTTGGTATCTGACTTCATGCTCTATAAAATGAGGATTATATTAGATGCTCCCAAAGGCCTCTTAAAGCTCTAAAGTTCTATCTGTTTATAACCTTATGGTCTCCAACTTAAAATAAGCCAGTGATTCCTGAGCTATTAGAATGGTTGCAGAGACCCTTTAGTCCTAAGAATTCTTAATGAGTTTTATCATTGTTTTTAAGGTAGTGCAGTGGATTGAAGTGCTGGGCCTAGAGTTAGGAAGATTCCTCTTCTTGAGTTCAAATCTGGCCTCAGACACTTACTAGCTATGTGACCCTGGGCAAGTCACTTAGCCCTTTTTGCCTCAGTTTCCTCATCTTTAAAATGAACTGGAGAAGGAAATGGCAAAATACTTCAGTATCTTTGCCAAGAAAATCCCAAATGGGTTCACAAAGAGTTGGACACAAGTGAAAAGTGTTGAATATGAATAATAACATCACTGTTTTCATTGTCTTAAGCTGAAAGTACAGGGAAATGCTTGGAAATTGTCACAGGAAGTTTTTGTTAACTGATTCATACAAATATTTTGTAAATCATTAGGATTAGATGAAGTCTAAGAGGCCACATCTAGGTCAAAAAACTTGCAATTTGACATTGTTTATTAACATAAATTGTAGAACATTTTTCTTGTCTTTTTCATATGCATACCCGTAGGTCCCTGAAGACCTCACCAAAGAAAGCATTGCACATTCACAAATTTCAGAGAAGCACCAAGTCAGAAAAATAATCTGAATAAGACAAAATTAGTCAGAGAAGACTTCTTGGAGGAGGTGAATCTTAAAATGAGTTTTTAAGGGCAAAAGGTCACAGCTGTTCCTTTCCATGTTCTGGAAAGGTGCCCAAAATCTGAGGTTATCCTTGAGGCTACCAGTGATTCCCCCATCCATCTCTCATCTCCTCCCAGCTTTCTTCACTGATGCAGCCAGCCTGGGGACCTCTGTAAGGAGAAGTTGGCATTCACAAACAATGGGATCTATTGAAGGGCCCTGGGAGCCTGCAAGGAAAGCACAAAAAACTGGACTCTTCAGCTGTCTGCCTGGATGTTGCATAAATGCTGGAGGGGAAAGAGGAGTGGCTGGGTCAGGGTGGTTCACAGCAGTCACAGTCAATCGTTGGCTGTGGCCGAGCCAAACCTGCTGACAGGCCCAGCCTCTCCCACCTGTTTTCTCTGGGTCTAGACAAAAGAGGAATAGAGAGAAGGAAAAGGGTGGAGGCCTCAAATGAAAATTAATTAACACTATCTATTTTACCTTCTTTTATTTAAAGACAATCCCTTAATCCTAGTCACTGGAATCCATGTTTTCCCATTGGTCCATGGTAAGTAGGAGAAAGAATGAAGAGCTTAAGAAGCTTCATCATATACAAGTCCTTCCCTGTTGGATGATTTCCTTCCTGGGTAAACATCACCAAGGATACCAGTGGCTCAGTCGGTTCTATTTCTGAGGAGCTGAGCATTCGATGAGGAGTGTGGAAGAGAGATTACATTTATTTTGTGTGGCTCCAGAAGGCAGAATGAGGGACAAAGAGTGAAAGGCATATTTCAGGTCAAGTTTAGAAAAATCTTCCTAACAATTAGTATTGTCACAAAGTGGAATGTGCTGAGTTTACAGTCACTGAAAATTTTCAAGCAGAGTTTGGAGAATTACTTTTCCTTAGCATTCCACAACTGAGGATACTGTAGAGATTGATGATTTAATGGGTGACATTTTCAACCAACCTCTTAGAAGCTTGCTGTACCTAAATATAGCCTGCTGTGTTTCTAGATAGCTCTGGTTATTAGGTCTTTCTTTTTATGATGAACAAAGCTCTTCCACATTATAACTGACATATTAGTCCTAGTTCTGCTCTCTGGAGCCACAAAGAAACAATCTGCTCCCTCTCTTCCACATGACAACCCTTCTAATATTCGATGATAGGTAGCATTCTTTCCCTGAGATTTGTCTTCTCTAGGATAAAAATGCCCAGTTCTTATGTTCCTTTCCTGTATGAGATGTTTTCTAGACCTTTCATCTTTCAACAATGGAAACTGAGTAGAAATGTATGCCGTGGTAGTGATTGTTTAAGAATAGTGTCAAGTGCACTCAAGTACAGAATGAGCTCAGTCTGATGAAGAAAACTAATGACGACAAAGGGGTTTGTGAAAGTTATGTGGAGGGAATAAAGAGGCTAAAATAGGGAGTAGCGACATCTCTTGAGGAAGATGAAATTATGATCATGGTGGAGCAAGTAGGGCTGCTTGATTTTCACAATCATAGAATTCTCAGAGTTGGATATAGTATCAAAGACCACCTTGTCCAACTTATAGATAATTTTCTCTGTTTTGTCTACAACAAAGGGTCATCCAGTCTATTCTTGAAGACTAATAGGGAGAGGAAACTTACTTGATCTGAAGTAAGCCCATTTCACTTTTAGATAGCTTTAATTGTTGGAAAAATTTTCTTTTTCATCAAGCAAAGATCTGCCTCTGAAATTCTCATAATTAATTCAGCTGCCTGGGGCCAAGGAGAACAAACCTAACCATTTCTACATCATAACTCTTCAAATACTTAAAATACAGCTATTATATCTCCCTGGGTCTTTTTTCCTCCAAATTAACCATATATAATATAATATAATATAGTATAGTAA
>NW_025355313.1:0-3168 GCF_016433145.1 Gracilinanus agilis | reverse complement strand
ATATATATATATATATATATAATTCCATTTTTAATTCATGTCTTCATTGTTTATGCATCTCATTTCCCAGTAACATTTAAAAATCCACTTAGGGTACCTGCATGTCATATCTGGTTCTGAATTCTGCCATTTTGAATTCCTCTATTCTTGTCTTTCAGAATAGTTGTGATCCATATAACATCACTGACACGATGCCATGGTTGCTTCCTACACTAGAATGGCATACAAACTCATGCACACACAGAGAGAGTTTTCTGCCTAACTTTGATTAAATTTCTACAGCTGAAAAGCCCTCACCAGAGAGATTTGGAATCTTGACAAAGAAATTGTATACAGCTATTGATCAGATAGGATGTTTTGGAAGCTCTGACAATCTCCCAGACAAATCTCTTCCTCATTCACCGCTTTAAGAGAGCTGTATACAATATGTCCTCAGCACAGCTGCCTCTGGATCACTTTTTAGACAATGGGACCCAGGTGGCTTCACAAAGGGCTAGGGCTAATCTACAGGGATGAGTCTTTGGTCCAGTTATCGAGAGAGCTGGGGAAGTCATTATTAACCACACATTCAGTGGAAATCTACTACAAAAACAGACAAAGCCAAGAATCTTAGGTCAGACTGGGGCACTAAGGAAAAAAAAATAAAGCAGTATATCGGCCTGTGTTGAAAGGCAAAATTAAAAAGATAAACTTCAGATGTCCATTTTGGAGAAAATTGAAGAGAGATAAGGAAGTCAATATCCAGTGATGTAGATATTCAATAGAGGACCAGCCTGGCCCATAGACAGAATTATAGATTACTGATAAAGCACATATAGTTGAATACACTGAAAAGAATGCTGTGTTTAGAGTTAGAGGCCCTGAGTTCAAATCCCTACTCTGGTACTAACTACCTGTATTACCTATAGCAGATCATTAAACCTCTCTTTTTCTCCATTTACTCATCTGTAAGAAGTAAAGGTTGGAATTGAGCCAATTGAATAAATATTTTTCTATATAATACTCATATAATAAATATATTATATTTGATATAATAATAATCATCAATACAAAGTATTGATTCCAAGCAGTAAGGGCTAGGCAATTGGGATTAAGTGATTGACCAGGCTCACGCAGCTAGGAAGTGTCTGAGACCACATCTGAACACAGGCTCTCCCATCTCAATGTTTGGCTCTCTATCTACTAAGCCACCATTGAACGAATACTTATTAAGCTCTTAAATGTGAGCCGTTCACAGTGCCAAAAGCTACATAGACTAAAAAACCTACAAGAATCCTTTTAATATAGTCTATGAACCTATGAATCAAGGCATTATCCTTGACTCTACCAGCCCTGCTTTAGTGGTTGAAATTTTCATCTCAGCTTTTCCTTTGGGAAAAATAGATTATATTAAATGGAGACTCAGGGTGTTTTAGGTAGAGGTTGGATCACCATTTTAGATACAAAATGGGGTCAAAGATGCTTGAAATTCCTTCCAGCCATGAAATTCTATGATGTATCTGGAACTCAGTGCATTCAAGAGAAACAAATGAAATATTATGACTGTTCCTAGGTACAAGACAAAAATCCCTCTCACCTTCAGGGAAGTCTTGCAAAGGAGTTGGTATTTTAATTGTATTTAGCATGCCCTCAAGAATCAAATATAAAATCCGGTTTGTCTTTTAAAGCCCCTCATAACCTGACTCCCTCTTACTTTTCCAGTTTTTACACCTTCCTCATCTCCATATATTCTGTGATCCAGTGAACTGGCTTCCTGGCTATTTGTCGCTTACAGAAGGCACTCCATATCCAAGTCTAAGCATTGTCACTGCCCGTCTCCCATGCTTGGAATTATCCTCACATCATCTTTGCTTCCTGCCTTCCCTCAAGTGTCAGGAAAATTCTCATAATCTGCAAATAATTATTTCCTAGTACTCCTTAATCTAAGTGCCTTCCCATTGAGGTTATATCCAATTTATCTTGTCTCTATCTTATTTGCACATAGTTGACTTCATGTTGTCTCTCTTCCACTAGATGGTAAGCTCCTTGAGGAAAGGGACCATTTTGTTTTATTCTATTGTTTTCTTTTTTTTTTTGGTAACCCCAGGACTAAGGCAAGTGCCCAGAATATAGTAGGTACTTAATAAATGCTGATTAACTGATTGACAGTGGTTGATATCATAAGGGAAAAAAAGCAAAATACAGTGCTTAGGAAAATTTATTATTGTCCAGTCATGTTCTACTTTTTGTGGCCCCATTTGTGGCTTTTTTGGCAAGGGGTTCACCATTTCCTTCTTCATTTTGTCTTGCAGATGAGGAAACTGAGACAAATAGGTTTAAGTGACTTGCTCAAGGTCTCATAGCTAGTATGTGTCTGAGGCCAGATTTGAACTTAGGTTTTTCTGATTCCAGACCCAGTATTCTATTCACTGTACTACCTAGCTGTCCTACTCAGAAAAAAAGGACAACAGTATTCTAGTAGAAACCCTTTCTAAGAAAAAATCTTTCTTTACTTTCCAGTTCAATAGTATCTCTTTCATAGTCCCTTCTCTGCATGTAAGCTCTTTGAACATCATGTACATGATAATAATAACTAAAATTTAGCCAGGCACTATACTAAGCAATTAATAATTATTAACTCATTTGTTTCTTACAACAACCTTGGAAGATAATCTATTGTCCCCATTTTACAGATGAGGAAACTAAGACCAAGAGTTCTAGGATTACAAGGCTAAGAAGATGTGAGGAAAAATTTGAACTCATGTCTTCCTGACACCAAGGCCAATACTGAAACATATAAGATCATATTTTGAGAAGTACTTAGTGCAATTTCAGGCACTGAGCAGGTGCTTAATAAATGTTTATTTCTCTTCTTCCATCTAACTATCTAGTTACTATCATTTTAGTTGATCCACTTAGCTAGAGCTCTTTTGTCTTTCTCTTTCAATTATCTAGAATAGTATATTGCAAATGATGCTTTTTGAATGAATGAATATTCAGCCTATGTAAGTACTTCTCTTTAGACAAAGTTGATCACAAGGCAATTTTTTTCAGTGAGAACAACTTAAGAAACCGAACACTAAGGCATATTGTTATCCAAGGGTTCAAAACCCAGGTCTGAGGAAATTACAAGTCCTAGGACAAGAGAAAGAGGAAGGAAGGAAGGAAGGAAGGAAGGAAGGAAGGAAG
>NW_025355312.1:0-5993 GCF_016433145.1 Gracilinanus agilis | reverse complement strand
CCTTCCTTCCTTCCTTCCTTCCTTCCTTCCTTCCTTCCTTCCTTTTAAAAAAACATTACACTTACTGATTCCTCTCACTTCTCACTGCATGAGACATCTTATGTAACAGAGTAAAGCAGTCAATTAAAATTAATAATACAGTGATCTCAGTTACCAGGTCTCTACCTAAAAGGGTTTTTTTTTTGAAAGAGGGGAAAAGTCCTTTACATGCTACAATATTTATAGCAACATTTTTTTGTGTGTGGTAGCAAAAAAACATAAACAAACCAAGCAACCCTGGAAGGAAGGAGCTGTCCATCAATTGAAGAAAGGCTGAATAAATCATCCACTAGACTGTAAGCTCTTGGAAGGCAGGGACTGTCTTTTGCCTTTCGTTGTATCCCACCCAGTACAGTACATGGCACATAATAGGTATTTAATGATTGGCTGACTATGTGAATGTAATGGAATACTATTGTGTTACAAGAAATAAGGAAAGAGATGGTTTCAGAGAGACATGGGAAGATTTATATGAACTGATACAGAGTGAGGTCAGCAAGACCAAAACAACAACTTATCCCATATCGTTAACAGTATAAACATGTTGAGGACCGTTAGATATTGGTGAAGAATGAAGTGAGCAGAACCCCAAACAGACAAATTATTCAATAACAATAGCACTGTAAATGTTGTGGTCTTCCTGCCAAGAGGTTGCCTGCACTCAACTAGGAGTCACTCTCTGGGTCCAGAGAAAAAGGGTAAGGCCCCTTCCAAGTCAAAATCCCAGGAATGTAAATTAAGTTAAAAATTAGGAAGTAGTGGGCGAGGGGAGGTGAGCAGCCCGGCTGGCGGGGAAAAGAGAAGGGTGTAGGCTGGAGAGAAATGGGATATAAATTTAATTAAGCTGAAGCCAGATTATAGGAGGTCTAAAAATCCAGGAAAGAAGTCTAAATTTTTCTCTGGCTCTCTTCAGTAAGGGTTTACCTCTTTAGGCAATATTCTCTCTTTTAAAATAATGGGGTTCAGCTACTAAAAACTCTAGTGGCTACCTCCCAGGGTTGTTATGAGGACAAATGAGATAATAATCACAAAGCACTCTGTAAAAACTTTAAAGTGCTATATAAATGCAAGCTATTATTATTATTTCCTCACAATTCTGTGAGAAGGGTAGTATTTATCCTGCATATTTGTTTGTATAGAGTTGGGGCTTCCAGGGTGGTCTTTTTAGCATTCTTTCTATCATTAGCGCTGGACCTGGCATATAGTAGGTGCTTTGTAAATATTTATTGACTGAATTTTGCTGAAGAAAAGCTGAGGCTCAGTAGGGCTATCCAATTTTCTTTGTCTCAAACTGGGGTCTCCAGGCTCCCAAACCACTGCTTTTTCCATTGCTCTAAATGGATACCCTCCCCACCTTGGCCTTACTGGGTCATGATTGCTTCATATTTCAGAACTTGCTTTCATTTTATTCTTTCTTCTTCTAGTGGGAGAGAGGACTTGGACCAGGTGAAAAGGTGCAGAAAAGATAAAACACTGATCACAAGGGATTCAAAAGCTAAGGAACGCCTAGAGACAGGAGGTCCTGGGTTCAAATCCGACCTCAGACACTTCCCAGCTGTGTGACCCTGGGCAAGTCACTTGACCCCCATTGCCTACCCTTACCACTCTTCCACCTATAAGTTAATACACAGAAGTTAAGGGTTTAAAATTAAAAAAAAAAAAAAGCTAAGGAAGCTTCTCCCTCCTTCTAAACAAATACTCTTCTCATACACAAGAGAAAAACAACTCTTGTCCACTTTCCAAACCCTCTTCCCTCCTAAGAGCTGGAAAGAGGTCTCATGCCCGCTAGGAAGGTACAGAAGTGGGATCAAACCAGTGGTTGGAGGATAACCCTGGAGAGCTTTCATTTTCACCCCAAATGTGCCTTCCTTCTAGTCTCTGGGTTTCAGTTTCCTTTTCTGTGAAAAGGGCAGAGGTGGTGATGGCTAGCTGATATGGCCTCTCAGGTCCCCTCCAGCTCCCATCTTTAGACAATCTCCAAGGTCCTTTCCAACTTTTTCGAACCATTTCCAGATATGAATGTCTCTGAGGACCTTCTCTCATTTATTCTCCATTTCTCTACTTAACTGTTTCCATGTCCCTTTCTTATTCCCCCTGTTCTTGAGGTGCAGAAGCCTCCCTAGGTAGTTCACCCTTCTTTAAACTCAAGCCCATTTGGTTCACTCATATTTTTCTAGTCCAGCAGACTACGGTTTTCCATGATGTCCAACTTGGTTTTCTCTCTTTTGTCCTTCCTATTGGTTCCTGGTCTCCTCTGGCCTCTGACAGATTAGTGACTGACTGATGCTCTCTTGTATAGGAAATGTCCAGGTCTTGTCAGGTCAGGCCTTCCCTGGAGGGGAGGGTAACCTTATCCCCCTCATAAAAGGGCAGCCGGGAAATGAGTGATCTCCTCACAGGCAGCCCAAATGTCCTCCTGGGCTCCTGGCTCGAGTCTGCTAAAGCATTCCAGATGTGGCCCTCTCCTCACGATGGCTGGGACGGAGCAGCTGCTTTAAGTTAACCTAATGGTCTTTGGGGCTCACCAGAGGTTCTTCCAATTTGGTTAGCTCCTGGTCAGGCCAAGCCCCAAGGCACTGATCTTCTCGAGGAACTTGAAAATGGCCTTGGGACCCAGGTAGACCCCCTTCCACATCCAAAAGGAGAAGACCTGCCGAAGAACTTTCGGATGGAAACTCGCTCACTCTTCTTTGGTCTCCTTCTCAAAGCCGCCCCCCCAGGTTGTAAAGAACTTCCCTCCCGTGGGGATGACTCGGCTATGAACAATGGGGACATGTTGGTCAACCACAGACAGAGAGGCGGAGAACTTCCATGAGTTGGTGGACCCTTGGGATGGGTTCCTGGGGCTAGGAGAGAGGGGGAAAGCAGGGGAAGGCTTGACTGCGGAGTAGGGGGGACATTTTCATCCAGAGTTTCACTGAGCCTGGTTGTGTTTATGGGTAGGTCTTGCCCTCTGGGGACCAAGCATGGCGCCTGTTTGCTTATTTTCATTATTGCTGGTGGCCTAATATTTATAGTCGCTTTAACTCAAACTCCTTCCCAAACCCCCCAGAATGAAATCTAACTTTTCATGCTGACACATAGAGAGGCCTGTTTCTTCCCTCACACACTTTTCAAAGGCAGTGGGCCAGGAGGGTTGAACATGGGGAGAGGAGTGGGGAGTTGGGGAGTCCCCCACTAGTTTTATATATATATTTATATATATTACATATATATTATAGAGTCCCACCAAGTTTTACCAAGTGGAAAGCCAACAGTGAAGTGCTGAGTTACCCCTTACGGGCTGAAGCTTTGGGCCCAGGAGGAAGGAGGGCCCGAAGAATGCCCAAGTCTGAGACCTCGCTGCAGGCCCATCATTCCTATCTCCAGGAGCTAGCTGGCCAGCGGGCAGGAATTCCAAGGGTTGGGGGGATGATGGGAACAAAACAGCCTGCAACACAATGCTTGAATTAATGATGGAGACAGGCCTAATCTATTTGGAACATCTCTTCCCCTTCACCCCTTACCCAAAGCCGAGGGGTCTCCAGGGCTCTGGCTGTGGATTACAGTGACCCCAAGTAACTCCCAGCTCCCTCATTTCCTGTGCAATAGCCTTCCCTCCCACTGAGGCTCCCCGGTCAGCTCCCTCTCTGGGAGGGAAGGTGGGGGCGTTTGCTGGCTTTAGCCAGAGGTTTGCCGATCTATTCCTGGCCTTGGCCCCCTGCTCATGGATCACAAGAGACTGGGAATGTGGCTAAGGCCTAGGGAGGGAGCCAGTGGGGGTGGAAGGCCATGTGTGTGTAAGGGAGGAGGCTGGAGGGACTAGAGAGCCCCGGCCATGGGAGGCAGCTGATTTAGGGAGGATTTATAAAGAGGGAGGAATCAAAGCATGTGAGTCAAGGATGGCTGGACGTTGGGGCTCTGCCTCTGGTGAAGGAGGAGCCCTTGTTTCCTCTATCTGACAATATCTCAGCATGTCCTGCCATTCCACCAGGCATGGAGAGCGGTTCCTCCAGTATTCCTTGGCTTATCTCAATCCCTTTCTTTAGGTCCTTGGATCTGGCATTCAAAGTCCTTTAGGACCTGACTCTAACCTACCTTTTCACCATGTCCTCCGCTTTCCAACATGCACCAGCTCTGACTGGTCTGCTCCCTATTTCCCAAATCTATTAAAAAATAGTATTTCAATAGCCTGCCTGTTTATCTCAATCGAATCCCTTCTTCAAGGCCCAGTCCAAATTATACCTCCAAGAAGTCTTCCCAGACCACAGACCACCTCCATTCACAGTGAGTTCTCCAGTGTCTGATTTCCTTCAGCATTTACACGGTCTGGTCTTTAGCATGTTCAGCTCTACTCTTATTAAGTCAGGCAATAAAGTTTATTAAGCACCTACTATGTGCCAGGCACTGGGGAAACAAAGGCACAAGAGTCCCTGCCCTTTAAGAGTTCCCGATCTAATGGGGGAAGATAACACATTAAAAAAAAACACAAACTGAAAAGAGTGGGTCAAGTCCTGGGCACTGGCAGGATGAAATCCAATGTCCAGGGAGGGGAAATGATGAGATGGCTCCACTAACAGAAGATCTGGGAGAGCTCTTGGATGCCCCTATCCGCCCTCTCCAGTCTGAGGAAGGGACGGGAGCCTGAGGCTGTTTCTCTCTCTACAACCTCTCTCCCTCCCAAACTCTGAGTTCCTGGAGGACAAGGACTGGATTTGACAAAAGACCTTTTGGATGTCCAATGAGTGTGTGTAGTAGGGGTTACTGATCACTTCCCCAGCAAGAAGGAGTCCTTAGAGAAACCATAAAATCATGGCATGTCAGAGCTGGAAGGCTCTTCGGAGATCATATAATCCAATCTCCCCATTTTATAGATGGGGAAATTAGAGTTCGGAGAGACTGACTGATCTGATGGGATTTGAAACTAGTATTCTAGTTCAGTGCTCTGTACACTATACCTGGCTACTAGATCTTGTCTTAATTACTTTTGTGTCCTCCCCAGGGCCTTGGCACAGTGCATTACAGAGAAATGGTCCTTACTGAGTGAATAGATAAGGGAGGAAGGGCAGTCTTCTTTAGGTAGGTGGAAACAAATGGAGAAAGTTTGGTTTTGCTTGAAGAATGGAGGAGTGTGCTTTAGGGGTAGAGGAAGCGAGAACGCTGATGCTTATGAGGTTAAATATACCTTCCGTCTAAAGAGGGAGACATTTCTTGATTAGGTGGGCAGACTACTTCATCTCTCACCTGTAAAGTGAGACAGACTTTACAAATAGACTTAAAACTTTGTGTTCTAGAGTCCAGTTCCCTCTGATACTGGATGTTCCAAGGCCCCTTTTAGCTCTGACATTCTATGTTCTAAGGATGCTTCTATATACTCTTGCCATTCTCTGTTCTATGACCTCTCCCAGCTCTGACATCCTGGGTGTCCTAAGGTCCCTCCCAGCTCCAATAGCCTATGTTTTAAGGGACCTTCTAGGTCTGACATCCTAATGTTCTAAGGTACCTTTTAGCTGTGACAATTTGTGTTCTAAGGACCTTTCTGGCTACAACACTTATAGATTGTAAAATCCCTTCCAGCTCTGGAATCCCATGTTCTAAAGACCTTTATATTCTGCCATTCTTTGTTCTAAAGTCTCTCCCAGCTCTGCTATTCTGGATGTCCTAAGGTTCCTCTCAGCTCTGACATTCTATGTTCTAAGGGACCTGCTAGCCCTACATTCAAATGTTCTAAGGTACTTCCCAGCTCTCACAATTTGTGTTCTAAGGACCCTTAAGCTACAACACTCTATACTGCAAAATCTCTTCCAGCTCTGACATTCTATGTTCTAAAGACTTTTAAACTCTGTCATTCCATGTTCTAAGATTTCTCCCAGCTCTGATATTCTGGGTGTCCTAAGGTCCCTCTTAGCTCTGATAGTCTATATTCTCTGTCTCTCTCTCTCTCTCTACACACACACACACACACACATATAAAT
>NW_025355311.1:0-3775 GCF_016433145.1 Gracilinanus agilis | reverse complement strand
AGTGAACACAGAATAGTATACTTGTCAGATCTCTGGGAAAAGAAAGATTTTAAAACCAAGAAAGAGTTAGAGAAAATTACAAAATATAAATTAAATTGTTTTTATTATATTAAACTAAAATACTTTTGTACAAACAAAAACAATGTAGTCAAATCAGAAGGAAAATAACAAATTGGGAAAAAGTCTTTATAACAAAAAAAACTCTGGCAGGGGTCTAATTACTCAAATATACAAGGAGTTAAATCAATTGTATAAAAAATCAAGCCATTCTCCAATTGATAAATGGGCAAGAGACATGAATAGGCAATTTTCAGGTAAAGAAATCAAAAGTATCAATAAGCACATGAGAAAGTGCTCTAAATCTCTAATAATTAGAGAAATGCAAATCAAAACATCTCTGAGGTATCACCTCACACCTAGCAGATTGGCTAAAATGAAAGAAGGGGAGAGTAATGAATGCTGGAGGGGATGTTGAAAATTGGGACAGTAATGCATTCCTGGTGGAGTTGTAAACTGATCCAACCTTTCTGGCTGGCAATTTGGAACTATGCTCAAAGGGCTATAAAAATGCCTGTCCTCTGATCCAACCATACCATTGTTGGGTTTGTACCCCAAAGAGATCATAAATAAACAGACTTGTACGAAATTATTTATAGCTGTGCTTTTTGTGGTGGCAAAGAACTGGAAAAGGAGGGTATGTCCTTCAATTGGGGAATGGCTGAACAAATTGTGGTATATGTTGGTGATGGAATACTATTGTGCTCAAAGGAATAATAAACTAGAGGAATTCCAGGTGAACTGGAAAGACCTCCAGGAACTGATGCAGAGCGAAAGGGGCAGAGCCAGGAGAACATTGTACACAGAGACTGATATACTATGGTAAAATCGAATGCAATGGACTTCTGTACCAGCAGCAATGCAATGACACAGGACAACTGAAGGATTTATGGTAAAGAAAGCTGCCCACATTCAGAGGAAGGACTGCAGGAGAGGAATCATATAAGAAAAACAACTGCTTGAACGCATGGATTGAGGTGGACATGATTGGGGATGTAGACTCAAAAGTACCACACCAATGAAACTATCAACAATTAGGAAATAGGTCTTGATCAATGACACATGTTAAAAACAGTGGAAATGTGCACCGGCCATGGGTGGGGGGTATTGAGGGGGGTGAAGGGGAAATTAGGAACATGAATCATGTAACCATGTTAAAAACGAATATTAATAAATGTTAAAAAAAATAAAGCTCATTGACCTCTGTCTCTAGTTGTCTAGTAGCAACGATAATCTATCTTCTTTCTATGTGTGTTAATAACACACCTTTTCCATAGATATCAATGATTGCCAGAGTAAATCTCAATTCTCTTTCATTATCAAACATCTATCCTATCAATTTCATACAGTGATTAGAAACTATTTTTTTTATCCCTCAGACAACACTCAACAGGAACTGGAAACAGAACCTTTGTAAGCAGAAATAAGGCTGTGGTATTTTGTCATTAACTTATCTATGGCTCCTCTTCACCACTAAAAAGTGAATGTAACCACAAGGGCATTACAAAACAAACACTATCTTTACACCAAATACTTTGGTCCAAACCTAATCTAAGTTCAGCAATCAGTCTTCGGGGGTAAAATCAGAATATGGCATCACTTGAAAATGATAAGCAATTACATACAACTTTATCCATAATACATTAAAAGGACAAGCCTTCCAAAGTCAAAAAGATATAACAATGCATGCTATTCCCCTCTACCTCTCTAACAATATCTTTTCCCCAATAATCATGAGGCGAAAAAATTCAGGAAATCATTCTCCATAGGTTGTAGGTTTTCAGGTACATTCCTTTACATCAATTTCCCATAGCCCAGTGTTTCCTATGTCAGGCAGCTAACCAATCAAATTCTTTTTTGCCCATCAGTGGCCAAGATTAGAACATGGCATTGCTGCCCAGTTTTTATGATGCTAGTCATGTGCCAGACAGAACTTCTGAGGAGGAAAGAGAAGGAAGAACAAAGGGGCAGACCAGGAAAATAGAAAATAAAGCCTAAGCTGTAGGAGTGTGGACATACTTCTAATATCCAAATTATAGAAATGCAATGGACTGATCATTATCTGCCCCCAGCAAGGGCCCTAGCAGGATTCCTGTGAAGATCTCTTTATCATCTCTGATAATATTATTAGGACAGTTTAGTTGATAAGGAAATAAGGACAGAACAAGGGAGTTGTCTTTTACCTCATGCTTCTACCTCTGGCTCCAGGAGCATGAAGTATATTATATATATTTCAGGATTCATTTCACACAAAAGAACCCCCCCCCGAAAATTCTCATTTGCACAGAAACACAAATTATGTGACACCAAAGCACAAAAAAGTTATAGTTTTACAAAGAATTTTCTTACGAAGATAATGCCAGATGAGAAACAGTCTCAAGGTTAAAAATGAGCCTCACTTTATCTAAAAGTTATTTTGCCTGAGCTTGCCACTCCGTGACCTTGGGATGTCTGGAGCAGTTAGAGAGATATACCCACAGCTGCAGCTTTACTCTGCTGAGTGAAAAAAAAGCTGTTAACTCATTAAGTGCTGGTTTACTGAGAACTTAAAGTTTTCCTAGAAGTCTATAATATTTTTCAGTAAGAAAAGTTGTGGATCATAAAAGGGGTCAAAAGAGGAGTCTCAGATTTTTATCTATTCTCTTATTGGCTTCCCACAGATGCCTATATCTCAAGTATGTACAATGAAAGAAGAATTTATAACGTATGTAAAATTTAAGTTATTATCAATAACTCCAAATACTAATTTGTTAATAATATATTGAAGTAAAAAGAAATAAAAAAGAAATAGAAGTTCAAAGCCTAATTTGCTAATTAAAGTAAGACCACACATGTAAATTCTCCTGTTGGCTCAAAGTCAACTTCAGCAGCTATGTTCAGGGAGAGAGAGAGAGAGAGAGAGAGTTGGGGTCACACCAAAACTTTATCCTCTGAATGTACTCATGCAATGTTTGCACTCAGCTTGAGCACACAAATGGGATACTGGGTAAGAGAGTCCAGGGGAGCAAATTCTATCCCCATAGTTAACTGAGGAAACAATGGTGTGGAAGAAAAAAATATCATATTAATAATCATAATATTTCTACCTATGGTTGATTATTGTAATATACTCATTTGGGTATCATCTCTCTGAGATTTATAGACCTTGCCTTCTAAAATATTAGGAATTCTTATTTTTAAAAATCCTAATCTTTCTCTAATCACAACTTTCACAAACTGCTCAAAATTCATTCAACAAGAATTTGTTTTCTATTTACTGTGTTGACACATTTAATTTACTAGTAAAGTCTAACCTTCTAAAATTGTAGAGAATCTTATTGAAGGATAAATACCTCATTTGATAGTATGTGCCATTTTCCTTCTCTATATTCCACATAATACAGTTGCTATTACCACATAATTACCATGTGATGTAAGTAGCAGTAGCTTCTTTTCCCTTTTACTGTCAAAAGCATAATATTATGAGTCATTTCAAAGGAAAAGTCATTCTTAGATTTTTATAACCTCAAACCTCTTATTTTTTTCTGTGTTCCTTAAATGGAAAAATTATCTGACAGCAATTTGAGTTGAGACAACTAGTAACTTTTGTAAGGATGTATATTAGCTTCATTTTTTGTCTTTACTGTTAAAAGAATTTTTGAAGATAAAATATGACCATTTCCCTGAAGACTGATTTAAAATACTTTGGCATAACTATATATATATATATATATATATA
>NW_025355310.1:0-1768 GCF_016433145.1 Gracilinanus agilis | reverse complement strand
ATATATATATATCTTATTGTCTCCCCATTAGATTGTAAACTCCTTTTGGGTAAAGACTACCTTTTACCACTTCTTCTATCACCAGCACTTGGCACAGTACCTGACACATAATGGGTACTTAATAAATGCTCATTGACCTTTCCAAATACACTAGACTATCATGTTAGTGGCCTTCCTTAAACTTGGTCCTAAAAATAGAAGTCATGGCTCCAGATGTTGTCTCTCTAGAACAGAGAAAAATGGTGCAAACCCATCTTGTAGAATGGACACTTTACATCTATTAACAAAGCCCAATTCTGTCCCCACTGCTTCTTGTCAGAACCAAGTAATCACACTAAAATAACGTCAGATTGTAATTCCAAAGCTAGCAAAGAAAAATTCCAGGATTGGGGGCATAGGATAGGAAATCATTTCCCACAATGAGCCAAATCAACTATTCACAGGCTCATTAGTACTATAATTTATCATGTCCAGGATATGCCGCAGCAGCTTGCCATCCCATCCCAGTGAGAATAATTCACTATTTATACATGGCAGGAACTGCTTGGAAAGCAGACATTTTTGTACCAGGCTTCCCTAGTGGGAATGACAAATTATTTTTAAGTTCTCGATGTGGTATCAAAGAGAATAAAGAACTTACTTCCCCAACCTCCAACTTTAGTTTTTATTTTTTAAAATAAAAAGGCTCTTTGGAAACAGTGAAATGTACTCTAAATCAGAGTAAAGTAGTGTCTTCTTTCAATGACATTTCACATGACCCTGAACCTCAAGAGGTTTTATTCTCATGTTTAATTTTAATCAGTCTCAGAGGTCTTCAATTATATTTCTCAAAGCCTCTTAAGCCAAGATTTCTTTTCCTCTATTTCCTCCACCAATCTTCTTTTCTCCTTCTACCCCTCCTTCTTTGCCCCTCCTCTTGTTTCCTTCTCTCTTAATTAAAATCTTTGCCCCTATAATTACTTGCATGAGTAAACAGTTGCAAATTAAAATGACTAAACACACCTTCAATTAGAGAAATGTTTGCACATACATTATGATGATTAAATATATTTATAGGAGCCAGATATTCACACTTCAAACATATGGGACAAGAGATAGGAGGTAATTTTTCATTTTTATTCTCTGCCATGATTAATTTGGCCCATGTTTATAAGAATAATCACTCACATGTATGTAATTCATTTCATCAAAGATTTGAAGTGAATGTGAAACATGCTCTTTACAGTGATGGATATATACCAGATAAAAATCAAAAGAATTCCTTCCCTCTAAAATATTACATTCCATCGGGGAAAATATAAGATCAACTAGTAAAATACCTACAGAGTAATTCCAGGAGGGAACTAAGGTTTTCAAAAAAGGTTTCACTTAGGTGATAGAATGGTATATGAAGATTTTAGGAAGCAAGGTGTTGCAATAGATAGAGTGCCAAGCAAGAAATCAGAAAGATTTGCCTTCCTGAGTTCAGATATGGCCTCAGATACTTACTAGCCATGTGAACCTAGGTAAGTCACTTATCCTTGCTTGGCTCTGTCTCCTCATCTGTAAAATAAGATAGAGGAGTAATGGCAAATCCCTTTCCTTGTCAAGAAAACGCCAACCAGGTTCAAAAGGAGTTAGGCATAACTGAAAAATTACTGAACAATGAAAGAGGTTTAAGAGGACAGAAAGGTGGTGGGTTATGAATCCATGTGCTTTTAAAACTTCAAGTCTGGTGTTTGTTTTCATGAAACCAAGCTACCTTTATTTTTATTATATATATATATAT
>NW_025355309.1:0-9368 GCF_016433145.1 Gracilinanus agilis | reverse complement strand
ATGTAAACCCTTTATATCATATATATATATATATATATATGTAAACCCTTACCTTCCATCTTGGAGTCAAAACTATGTATTGGTTCCAAGGTAGAGGAGTGGTAAGGGCTATGTAATTGGGGTCAAGGGTCAAGTGACTTGCCCAGGGTCACACAGGTAGGAAGTGTCTGAGGTCAGATTTAAACCTAGGACCTCCCGTCTCTAGGCCTGGCTCTCAATTCACTGAGTCACCCAGCTGGCCCCTATATTACAAATATTTACAGATGTTTCCCTATTCTGAGCAGTCTCATGAGAAAATAAAATAATTAAGTAAAATTAATGATGCATTTTGGAAGTAGCTAGATGGCTCAGTGGATAGAGAACCAGACTTGGAGTCAGGAAGACTTGAGTTCAAATCCAGCCTCAGAAACTTACTAGTGGTGTGACCATGGGCAAGTTATTTAACCCTGGCTGCCTTAATCTATTCCAGTATCTTTGCCAAGAAAACCCTATGACCAAAACTGGCTTACTGTGGTCCATGGGGTCATAAAGAGTCAGACAAGATGGAATAATAATGCTACATGTGCCTCAACTTGCCCTGCTTCTGCTCTTCAGCTTCCTTTTGTGTATTTTCTTCCCTGTTCTGTAGTCAGTTCCTTGAGGGCAGGGATTGGCTTTTTGTTTGTTTGTTTATAACCCCAGTGCTAGTCTAAAGCCTAGTTAGTACACAGGTACTGAATAACTGTTTATTGAATGTGAAAGTGCATGTAACATTCCACTATCTGTAGCCTCCTACTCCACCTCTCTCTATTTTTTTAACCCTTCCCTTTTATCTTAGAATGAATTCTAAGACCAAAGAGTGGCAAAGGGCTAGGCAGTCAAGATTAAGTGACTTTCAGTCACACAGCTAAAAAGTGTCTGAGACCAGACTTGAAACACAGAACCTCCTGACTCTAGATGGGGAGAGCTGCCCTTCCACCTCTCTATTTTTATTTTTTAAGTAACATAAATCTATTTTCTCTCTCTCTCTCCTTAACTCTGACTCATGTTGGCCAAATGGATAGAACTTCAAATCAGGAGTCAGGTAGACTCAAGTTCAAATTTGGCCTCAGATACCTATTAGTTGTCTGACTGGGCAAGTTGCTTGACCTGTCTGCTTCAGCTTCCTCATCTGTAAAATGGGGATAACAATAGTACCCTTTTTCCACTTTCCAGGGTTATTGCAAAAATCCAATGAGATAATATTTGTAAGGTCCTTTGAATACCTTATAGCACTACATAAATAGGAGTTATTATTATTTTTAAGTATGTGATCTAGTTTGTTCAGTGTTCCCACCAGTAAATGAGAAGTCAAGTTTCCATATTTCCTACAATGAAATCCCTAATGCTTAATAACATCTTATGATTATAGATCACTTTTTATATATATATCGTTTAATTCGGAACTCAAAATAGCCCTGGAAAGCAGGTTAGATGCAGCCCCTGGAAAACTTGATCCTCATCCCCATTTTTCAGATGAGGAAACTGAGACCCAGAGAAGACAAACTGATTTGCTCAAGGTCAAGCATCTAGGATTTGAACCCTAGCCTCATTATGTCCAGTCCCAGGCTTGCCATTGTTTTCACATTTTTAACCTCAATTCTTCCTTCCTTCAATGCATAGGTACTATCCTCTGTGCGCTGTTGAGCTCCCCAGATGTCCTGATCTGCAATAAAAATGACTGGAAGTCTTCTTCAGAGAACCAGGGTGACAGCATATGTGATAATATGAAATATGACCCAAGGAAGAAGCAGTTTATATTGAGCCTGGGAGGGCAAGCATTCACAGGAAGTAAGTAAACATACCACTTGTGGTTCCTTTAATGAGCAAGGCTTTTACTGCCTGAGAACACATTCACATCTTTTTTTTTTTCTTGTACTTGTATGCCTTTTTTTAATTGTATTTTAAAATTTAAAAAAAAATTTAATCTTTAAAATTTTAAAAATTCTTGATAAATTCTCTTAAAAATTCTGCTGGAGGCAATGTGGAATAGTGGATAGACAGTTGGTCTCAGGGCCAGGAAGACCTGTAATCAAAGTCATATCTCTGACATATAGTGGCCAAGAGACCCTACGGCCAGTCTTGTCATCTATTGGTCACCTAAGAAGATGCTGACCCATACTAATGGTGGAAGCTTCATTATCCAGTTCTATACCAACAGAATCACAAATTTAGCCACTAACCCTGTCTTTTAGAAAATATTTAAGAAAATGGTCTATATATCTATAACAAGAGTTTCCTTGATGAAAACATGTGAAGGGAATAGCCCACTTTCTTAGATCATCTTTCTACAGCCGACCCCATCAGAACAGTTGCTCTATTGATTGAGAGGAAGAGGTTATAAAGTCCTGCTGTGTCTATTGACTGGTTTTTAGAAAAGAAATTGATTCAGTATAGCCAAAATTAAGTCAAAAGTCTCCTCCAAGATGTATTTTATGTTTGTTGGCCTCACATGACAATGGATTTGGGGTCAAGGAATCTGAGTTCAAGCCTTAGTTTTTTGACCTTTAGGTATGTAACCTTGGGATCCCCTCTATAGACCTAAGTTTCTTCTTTTATAAAAATAATGTGATTGGCCTAAGCCAGGGGTCTTAGAAAATCTATAAATTTGGATAGGAAAAAAATTAAATATTTATTTCCTTTGTAATCCCATGAATTTTATTTCATGCATTTAAAAATGTTATTTTGAGGAAGCATCTGTAGGTTTTATCAGTCTGTTAAAGGGAACCATGACAGAGAAAAAAGGCTAAGAACCCCTGGATATTTATGGTCCTTTCTAACTTTAAGTATTATAATACTATGAAATTCTTTTCCTTGGAACTGATGACAAGGTAGTAGACCGTGGCATATTTCCCCACCGCAATCTGAGAAATACCATAAAGGAAAGTGTCACAGACATTCTAGTAAAAGACGTATACTATGAGCAATGACTCCATCTTACCATGCACTCACACAGGTTAAGAAATTTCCCTATTGTCGCACAAAATAAAATTTATATCTAGAAGAAACTTCAGAGGGAACTAGGTCGTATCACAATGGATAGAGTGCTGGGGCTAGAGTCAGGAAGTCCTAAATTCAGATCTGGCCTCAGACAGTTACTGTTTAAGCCTGGGTAAGTCATTTAACTTCTTTTTGCCTTAGTTTTCTCAGCTGTAAAATGGGGATAATAGTAGCACCTACTTCCCAGGGCTATTGCAAGGATCAAATGAGGTAATAACTGTAATGCACATAGCATGCCTGACACATGATAGGTATTTAAATAAATGCTTTAGAAGTCCTTTAGCCACACCCTTTCATTTTGCAGAATGCAAAGTAAGGGATTCAAAAAAGGACCCATGGCTAACCCAAGGCCACACAGATAATACACAACAAGTACTTTGACTACTTCTCTGGTAACCTTTCTGGTATATGAAAGAAATATTGTGTAATGGAAAGAACCTTAGAGTAGTAGCATTGAATTTGAGATCATAAATTTGAAGTTGATGTTGTTGAGTTTTTTTCCAATTCCTTGAGATCCCATTTGGGCTCACTTGTTTATTTTTGGATGATGATATTGGAGTAGGTAGCAATTTCCTTTGGCTCATTTTTCAGATGAGGAAGATGAAGCAAAGTTAAGTGACTTGCCCAGGGTCACACAGAAAGCAAATGACTGAGACTGTATTTGAATTCATGCAGATGAGTCTTCCTGACTCTAAGTCTAGCCTCTATCCACTGTGCCACCTAGCTGCCCCTTGAAGACACAGGACCTTGTTTCAAACCCTTGCTCTGCTGGGCAAATCATTTAGTTTCTCTAGAATTAAGGTTTCCTTTTGCTGAATGGAGGTGACCTATAAGACCTTTCCAAATCTAAGTCAATTATCCCAAAATCACATACTTGTATCCTAGAACACAGATTTTGCTTGTGGAAGGGACCTTAAATATCTAATCCAAAGGTCTCATTTTCCTGATGAGGAAACAGAAGCCCTGAGATACACAGGGACTGTCCTACACATTAGGACTTAAATCTAAGCGTCCTTATTCCACACCCACTGTTCTTTCCATGATGCCCCCCAAAATTCTCATTTCTGCCTTAGAACCTAACACAGCTCCCTGCTTGGTTACTAAACAAAAAATTATTCAGCACCTACTATGTGCAAAGTCCTATATTAGGCAGGACCTAACAGAGGCTCAGGCAGCTAAGTGGCACAGTGGGTAGAGTGCCCAACCTGGCCTCAGAAACTCTCATCTTTCTGAGTTCAAATCTAGGCTCAGATACTTACTAGCTATGTGACCCTGGGCAAGTCACATATGCTGCTAAGCTTCAGTTTCCTCTCTTATAAAAAAACGAGCTAGACTACGAAATGGCAAACCAGTCTAGTATCTGCTAAGAAAACCCCAAATGGGGTCACAGGAAGAGTGGAACAAACGAATAACAATAGATGCTAGTATTTGTTGGAATTCCTGTTGAGAGCAATGCAGCAGCTGCTGGCTCTCTTCCTTCGGTTCAGATGTGAACAGAAGCTCTAGACACTCATCTTCCTTTGTTATATGTTTTGAATTTGATCTGCCAGCCCTGGTGCCTAAAGCCTAAGGAAATGGTTACACACTCCACACTGACGCTGTGGCACTGGGGTGGCTTCTTAACCGCATACAGGTGTCTGCAGAGATGAAATGACTGAGCACCTGGGCTGTACAGTGGATGGCTGCCATGCAGCTCAAGCCCAAAGGGAATCCTGGTGGTCTGCCTTACAGTGGAGCTTCATCCATTGGAAGGGTAGAGTTAGAAAAGACCTTAAGACAGACGAATCAAAATATAGAATATTAAAAAGGTAAGAGGTGAAAAAATAGAACGCATATCATTTTGGAGCTAGAAGGAACCTCTGAGGTCATCCAGTCTAGCTTTTTCTTTGTACACACAAGACATTTGTGTTCTCTACAATGCCATGTCACACCATGTAGGATATCAATAATAATAGTTAAGATTGGTTGTGTGATTCCGTTGGCACAGGGACTCCCAGGTGAGGAAACTCTCTCTAGTGAGGCAAATCTGAAACTTACAGCCTAAACCAGTGATGAGCAAACTTTTTAAAGAGGGGGCCAAAGGAAAGGAAATGCTCATCTGTCAGTCTGTTTCTAAGGCAACTCTTTTGAAGTTTCATTGTATTGTATCCTACTCATTGTATTCATCAGATTAGGAATAATGTGGCCCAATGGGATAGAACATTTCAGGGGGCCACATCTGGCCCACCGGCCATAGTTTGCCCATCACTGGCCTAAACCATTGAGGAAAAATAGGTGGCACAGTGGCGAGAGTACTATGCTTGGAATTAGGAGGGCTAATCTTCCTGAGTTCAAATCTAGCCCCAGACACTCGTTATGTGACCTTAGGTAAGTCATTTAATCCTGTTTGCCTCATCCCTCATCTGTAAAGTGAGTTGGGGAAGGAAATGAGAAACCACTTGAATGTCTTTGCTAAGAAAACTCGAAATAGGTTCATAGAGTCAGACATGACTGAAACAACTCAATATCAAGAAAAAAAAACAGAGAAATGAGATGCCAAGTGTCATATCTTACTATATGAGTTAGAAGTAGGAATTGAACCCAAGTCTTTGAAGGTGAGCTTTCTATCTATTACTGACTCTTTAACAACAACAATAATGATGATGATGGAAAAATCAGTTGAAAATTTGAACAACATGTTGCCCCATTAAATTTAAACTGAATTTGCAATAACAACCACAAATCACGCAGAAAATAATCTGGGGGAAAAAAACATATCAGAAGCTATAAATAGTAAGAGAAAGCAAAAGTGAAAAGGTTGAGGTGATACAAGGAGTCCAAGCATTGTTTAGAACAAAGTGAACAAATGAATATTTATTATAGACTTTACAGAGGCTGGAGAAGTTAAAAAAATAATGGCAAGACAATTTTCAAAGGAAAATGTGGAAAAATTTAGGTGGCAATGTGATAGCCAACACAATGAAAGTGAAAGTTGGATCCAACAAGAAGTAAAGCATTCACACTATTAATAAAATGAAGGAATGGAAGGTCAAGAAAGATGACCATAATACTTGTCTCTAGACAAAAGTCAAAAGCAAGGGGGTAATAGGATAGGACAGATCAGATCTATAACTAGTGGCCTAAAGCTTTACAGTGATGCATCAGGGTATGATTTTTTAAATTTTATTGAATTTTTAAAAAATTCTGAATTCCAAATTCTTTCCCTCCGTTACTTTCATCATCGATTAAGAAGGCAACCAATATAACACAGGATACGAACTGTTCTAAAAGGATTGCTAATACGGTATTTTATCAAATTTCTCTCTGATAGCATTCACCTATCTTATCAAAAAAGAACCAGTGATTACTCCAAATATAGGTCAATTTCATGTTTATGTGTTTTGGACAAAGTATTCACAGTTTGCATCGTGGAAAAAAATCTTTAAACACAAGAAAAAGCCTAGTTTGAATCAATCAGTCAATATTTATTAAGCTGCTTCTATGTGCCAGGCACTACGAGAAGTACTGGGGATGAAAACAAAACAAAATGAAATGAAAATGGTAGAAGATAGTCTCTACCCTCAGGGAGCCCACAATTTAATGGGGAAAACATCATGCCAATAAATATATACAAACAAGCTGTATACAGGATAAATAGAAAATAATGGACTGAAGGAAGGCACCAGAATTATAAGGGACTAGGAAAGGGCTTGCTTTAAAAGAAAAGGATTTTTCTGGAACTTGAAGGAAGTCAGGAAAGCTGGGAGGCAGAATTAAAGAGGTAGAGTGTTCTAAGCATAAAGGAGAGACAGAGTTGACCAAGGTGCACCCCAAACTTGCCTATTTTAGGCTTTGTTGATATTCATAAAGCCTTTGACCCAGTTCTGCGCTCATATTCAGAATATACCTTTTCATGTTTTACAAATATATAACATAGATCCAGGTTTAGTGAGAGCACTGGAGTATTGATAACTATCTAGAAAACTGATCTCTATTTAAAACTTGTCAACACAAAATCAAATCATATAAAACCTAGCATTAAGAAAAAAACAAAACAAAACAAAAAAACCCTTTAACTTCCATTTTAGAATTAATACTAGGCATTGGTTCCAAGGCAGAAGAGCAGTAAGGGCTGCTAGGTAATGGGGATTAAAGTGACTTGCCCAGGGTCACACAGCTAGGAAGCATCTGAGCCCAGATTTGAACCTAAGATCTCCTGTCTCTGAGCCTGGCTCTTTGACTACTGAACCACCTAGAAGCCCCAAACCTAGTGATTTTTTTTTAAAAAAGGAAAATTGTTTAAGCCGATTATGATTCTGCCTAGTTTTAAATTCAATATAGTCTCCCCTAACTAGAACTCAGAAAGAGAAAATAAAATCAAAATGCCTTTTTAGCCATTTGATGTTTCTTGATGGCACCAAGTTATAAAACTCCACCTAAAAAGACATGGATCCATTTTTTGAATTGTGAATTTTTTCTCTGATGACATAAAAAAATTATATGGGCTTGATAAGTGTGAAATTCTTGATAGTCATGCAGGAAAAGTTGAGACCGAAGGCTTTGAGCTCAAATTGGAGGTCACGTTGAGCCAATGAATGAAGGGGATACCTAGGAATACCAAGCTCTCCTCTAGGCAAGAATCATGGGGTATAAAGGTTATCAGGGCAAAGTGTGTGGCTGACTATGTTTACAGATTCACTGGAATTCTAAAATCAAAGGCACACATCAAAGAACATATTTAAAGCAATTGGGGGGGGCAGCTAGGTGGATTGAGAGCCAGGCCCAGAGATAGGAGGTTCTGGGTTCAAATCAGACCTCAGACACTTCCTAGCTGTGTGGCCTTGGGTAGGTCACTTAACCCCCATTGCTTGGTTCTTATTGCTCTTCTGCCTTGGAATCAATACATAGTATTGATTTTAAGATGGCAAGTGAAGGTTTTAAAAAAAAAGCAATTAGTAGCCATACAATGCCAGTAATACCAGTACCTTCAAAACTATAAAATGGCTATTATAGAATTGGAAAATATCCAAACAAAAACTATACATAATGAACAAAAGACAGGACCTGCCATTCTAAGACAGCTACAGAAAGATAAAATCACTTCCAGTGCCTAAAGGAGACTAACGGATATTCCTAGAGCATATAAAACAAATATTAAAAAATCTACAGAGATAACCACTTTCCTGACCTGATAACAGACACAAGCCATTGGACTTGCCCAGTGGGACAGACAGTGATTTCCCTTTGGATGGAGACCGTGAAATAGCCACAGTCGAAGAATGAAATCCAAAAGCCTTTCCTGGGCATCAACCACATTAAAGCAATCAACAATATGTTGACATTGAAGCACAGAACAAATGACTGAGTCATGCAGATTTGTTTCTGGAAACCAAGTGGTTTATAATAATGACTCTAAACCAAGTCACTGTCACCAGAAACTGCAGAAAAGGAGCCTGGAATTAATGACCAAAGTCGATTATTCTAGACAACAACGGAAAATGTGTAACATGCCAATGTAGGCTGTAAAAGTTCAACACCTACAGATTAGCCACCAAAATGTGGTCTGCTGGCACAAAACTCATCATCTTACATAGAAGATAAATGATGAATCCTTATGCTATAAATATAGACCCCCCAAATCTGCTGGCAAACTCAACCAGGCATTCAGTCAGTCAGTCACTAAAATTTGTTAAGCACCTATTATGTGCCAAACTCTGTTAGAAGAAGTGGGGGTACAAAGAAAGACAAAAGGCAGCCTCTACTTGTAAGGTGCTCCCATTCTAGTGGTAGAAACGATGGATAAACAGCTATCTTCATGTAAGATATACACTGGATGCTTTGGGGAAAAAATCCCAGCAGTAACTAAGGTTCTAGAATTAAGATGAATTAGGAAAGGCTTCCTGCAGAAGGTGGGATTTTAGTTGGAGTTGAAAGAAGCCAGAAAAGCCAGGAGGCGAATAAATTGTCCTGGAACTGGACCGTGACCACTGACCAGACTCTTGTCCACAATTGCATGGTGATAACATTGACTCGTAAACATGTAAAATAATATTTTCAAGGATGTTGCCATTCTAAATACTCATCATCTCCCACTTACATAGATAGAAAAGCTTTCAAATTATACAGACCCAGCTGAGGATGTCTAAATCACCTGGGAGCAGGAAAAGGTGCTTATCAATTCAATAAATGTTTATTAAATACTTACTGTGTGCTAGGCACTGTACTAAGCTTGGAGGATGCAAAAAGAGGCAAAAGACAGTCTCTGGGGCAGCTAAGTAGCTCAGTGGATAGGATTCCAGGACTGGAGAGCAGGGTCTGGTCAAAGACACTCCCTAGCTGTGAAGCTTTCAATCTCATGTCATTCTTGTCAT
>NW_025355308.1:0-6492 GCF_016433145.1 Gracilinanus agilis | reverse complement strand
TGTGTGTGTGTGTGTGTGTGTGTGTGTGTGTGTGTGTGTGTGTGTGTCGGGGATGGGAGAGTTGGAGAAGTGAAGAGAAATTATAACCTTCTCCCCTGGGAGTATCGCAGCTTTCTTACTATTAAGACTAGAGTGGAAAGAGCTCCGAAAATTGTGCTTGTTATAAAACCATGAAACTACTCTGGGTGCATCTATTTTTCAGTCCACGTATGTCTTTGGGCGCTCGGTGTAACCTGTGTATGGGTTATGTTCAGACACATTTTCGTGGTCTGTCACTCCAGAAATAGATATGTAGTGAGAAGAAAGTGTTTGATCCCCCAGATGTGTTGGCATCTGTATGTCAGGCACAAGGGCGTCAGAAAGGCTGCGAAGTACAAACTCCCAAATGCAAAGTCAAGGCATAACCACAAGTAGGCAAAGCCGGGTCTGAGGAAAGTGTGCAGAAAGGTTAGGCAAGAAGGGAAGAGGGGCTCATGGGTTGCAGCTTCTTTCACCTGGGACAGACGATGGCTCAAAGGAACCCTGGGAAAAGGAGAGTGATGTCAGGGCAGTTTTTCTAGAGGAGTTTATGGGATTTGTAAGAAATCCACCCAATTCCAGTTTATGGGATGATGGCATTATTATAAACGTACTTTTACACCCCAAACTTCTACCCACAAAGTGACAGTCTTTAAAAGCGGGATGACAGCTGAACTAGATAAAACTCTGCAGTCAAAATATATGAGTAGTTTCCCCCTCAACTTGGTGCAGAAATAGGATCCCTCCTAATCCACCCCTTTCCAAACACACAAACATATACATACCCCCCACACACACACACACACCAGGGAGCCTGGTTTGTTGGCTCCAGGTTATAAACATTTAACGGGACAATTACCTATCACCACCTCCTGGCTCTGTCGACTCACTGATGGACAGCAGCTGGTCAGCCTGAGGCTAGGAGTTTGGGCCACTTTATTAGATGAATTAGACGGGGGGGGGGGGGGGGAGAATGAAGAGGGGCATAACCTAGAGTGGGTGTGACCTAGAACTCTGCCCCTGAGTTCAATTTCAAGGTAAATTCTTTGGCACCTTGTGTCGCGGATGTGTCTCTGCTAGACCAAGGGGAAATTGAATGGCTGGTTGAAGATTCCTATTGGGTGTGGTTCTTAGTATCACAAGTTGGAGCATTACTGTGGAGGTGACAGTCTCGATGGAGTTTTTTTAGGGTCAGATAATGTAATTCTGGCTGAATCAGGGATGGGCACGGACAAACGGAAGAGAACTGAGAGTTTAAGCAGGTTTTCTGTGTCAACTTCTGTATGTAGAAGAAATGAACAAAAAGGGTTTAAACTAACCCTAAAGGGCAGGGAGAGAGGTCTCCCACTCACCGAGAGTTTTCATAGCCTGTGACAGAAGCACTTCCCATCCTTATTAGCTAGCTCTCCTTTTCACATTCAAACCTTTTCTTCTTTTTCTAATCTTAGTGCTGCCGGTGATGACCTCTGCCTACCGGGATGGTTCCCTGGGTGTGTTGGGGCCATCCAAACTATGCCTCCTCCTGAAGTATGGGATATTGAGGATAGAGGGGACAATGAGAGGAAGCCAAGAATTCAGGGACATTGGGTGAGAAATACTGAGCACCTCAGGTGCTCTTTGATGGACCGTCTCTAGAAAAAAAGACCACAGAACAAGGAGCCAGCTCAGGGCGGGACTTTGACCCTTGGGATGTAGGGAACTATGGGCTATTTGGTTCTGTAAGTGGGAAGAGTAGAACCAGGACACAGGCGACTGCAAAAAGGCAGTGACCTAGGCGTTGCTCCAGACAGAGCGTTCGACCAGGCCATCAAATTTGCACGCATATCGATTAATGCCCTATTATTCTAGAAATGCTTATTTCACGAAGTAATACTGAAACTGGTTTTCTTTAACAAATAGTTTGAATAGGCGAAAGGTCAATCGCTGTGCTGAGAGCAAGGGAAGGCAGCTCAAGGCAGATCATTTCGGATCGCCTTTCTCTTCCCTTTGGTTGATTTCTGTCTTGCCCCCAGAGTGTGGCTTGCTTTCTCCACTGGTCAGGAGCTTCTGTGGTGGAGACGAATGGATCCGAGGGGGGTTGAGTTTGGTGGGATTTGGGGAGAGCCGTGCCAAAAGAAAGAAATTGGGCTTCACTTGGACGAGGGGTTGAAGTCCTGGCCTCGGCGGTCCTGGGAAGAGCCGACTGTTTTTCAAAACAAATTGCTGGGGTAGGGAGATCCATTATTCTGAGTTGGTAGCGGAAGGCTCCCAGATTAACCGCTGTCTCAGAACCTCAGCCCCTGACTGTGAGAGCTGCCCACACAGCTAAATGGTGTCAGGCTGCAAATAGGAAAAGGAGGGGAAAAGAAGTACTTGACGGTCGTAGGCTCCTAGTTTAGCCACCCATACCACCTAGAAAGATGGGCTTACACTCGGCTTCAGGGGAACACACGTACATGTATGTACACACAAACCTACGCAAAAGATTCTGGGAAAGGCATGTTGAAAGTTTAAGAAAAAATATATATGCTAAAAAACCCAAACTGAAATGACCTTTATATCTGAATATTTTGTTTGCCTTCCTCTTTCTGTTAACAGTTTCCTCAAAGAACCAACACCTCAGCTTTTCTGTATTTTTCTCCCCCTTCGCCCCCCCCCCCCATTCCTATCATCAGTGATCCCAGAGAAGTGCTGGTCATATGGTAGCTTAATTCAGCTCACCTTTCTCCAGAGCTGGACTGGAGGTGAGGGGAAGGGGTACAATGGAGGAGAAAGAAGACAGGTGGGAATGACGGGGAACAGGGAGAAGAGTTCTCTGACTTTTAGTCAGGAGACCTTTGGGGGTTGAGGGAATATGGGGGGAAGGGATAGGAAAGAAGCAGGGAGCAGCAGAGGGGCTGAACCTTGAATTCCTTCCTTTTCCCTATCTCCAAATACCCAGGCCTGCAGTGGGGAGAAGAAGAGAGCATTTGAGGAAGAGTGAAACAGTGAGGTAGGCGTCATTTTTGAGAGTAATTAAATAAAAGGTGCAAGATCAGTTCCCTTTGTCAGCCGACTGACTGTTCTGGAGGTCAGTTCTGCTATTGACGCTCCCGGTAGAAAGAGGGCGAGAAAGAAGCTGCATGATATACCTTCCAGGACTTTCGCTCTCTCCACACTTATCTCCGGTGGTTGGTTGCCAGTGTTGCTTCAGAAAATCAATAGAGAATGACCCCCTATCTACTGACCTAGGGATTGTTCTGGACGAATTCCAACTCTGCCTCATCTGGCCTCTCCCCTCTCCCTACAGCTTCTTTTTTTCTCGCCTCCTTCTACTGGTCTCTGGCTATCTCCACGAAATCAGGCTTTGGGGGTTAATTTTTTCTAGATAGTTATGCGGGAATGTTCGGTTCTCTCCTGCTAACCTTCACAAGGGGAAATTCTTTCTCCTCTCCAGCCCCTGTGCCCTCTTCTGGTTCGTTTCTTCTGCCCCCCCTCCTCCCCATGTGTATTATTAACCCTAAACTAGAACCCTTCCCCTCTCTTCCTTTTTCCCCTTTCCGCTACGTTCTCATTTCTCACAAATCTCCTCTACATTATGGGCTTTCTCGGTTGAGGAGAGAGGAGGAAGGCCAGAGAGAACGCTATCCCTCGGAGCTCGCTGGGGCGCAGGGGAGGGGGAAGGTAGGTGCTAGTGGGTGGTGAGGAGGGTAATCTCGCAGCGCATCTTCTCTCCGAGTCTCCCCGCCTCTTGCTGCCCCTCCTTACACTGGTGGGTTTCCTTCGGAGTTTCAAACAGCGATAGATGAATAAGCAAAAAGAAGAGTAAATAAAACCACACACCACCCTAAACCAGTCGCTAATTTCAGAGCGAGGAAGGGGATGGGAGTTGTTTTGGGGAAGCAGAATCCAGTGTACTCGATTCATTCTTTCCCCTCCTGGCCTCTGTTCCTGGACATGCCGTTTGGTTCACGCGTGCACAGCATGCAGGGCACACACACGCAGGCACACGAGATCGGCTCCCATTTTCCGGCGAATGTTGGGTTACTGCCGCGACACCCTTGGGTAGAAATATCACAAAGCCGACTAGCTCTAATTCATTTTAAAGGGACTACATCTCCAAGCCAGTGTCACCCACCATTTGCAGAGAGCTGGGTCTCCTCGACTTAACTCCGCGGGTCGAGTGCCTGCTACTTAATCGGGAAAAGGAAAAAGCGGAAAGACGCATCAAAAATTGGACTTCTTCCATTGTCCCCTCTGAGCTAAAGTGGGCTGCGACCCTTCCTGAGGCGCGTGTTGGCTTCTTACGCGCGCGCCCGACCACGCAGAAGCCCCGGCCGCCGGGGCCCAGGGCCGTGTCCCCTGTATAACCCTCCTGCTCGACAGCCCGGGGGCTGTTTATACAGCTTTACCTGTACTATTCTCGTACCCTGTAAAAAAATCCCAGCCGGGCAACCGTAATTTAATCCGCTCGTTGAAGATGGGGGTAGGGAGTTAAGGCTTGGAAAGGAGAGAGTAAGGGTGTGTGTGTGCCAGAAAGGGGTTTCCCTTCTCAACCCTTCGGGACCGAACGAAATTCAGACCAGGTGTGGTGGTGACCAGCCTAATAACAGCGAGCTATCCAGGACAGCAGTATTCCTCTCCTTTCCCTCCAACTAGACTCATTGTAAATCACGTCAGCGACAGGGTCACAAACCCAGTCTCCAAGCAGGATAGAATGGTTCCCTGAACCACAGTCTTCCATCGCATTCCCCTCTGGGACCGTCTTTCCCCATCTTCCCCCAAAGTCGGAGCCCTACTAGTCTTCCTTTCCCCTATCCTTCAAATCCGCGGGAGCAAGAGTTCTTCCATCTCCTTACCTCCTAAACTCGCAAAGAAAAAAAGGAAACGAGGAAAGGGGTCTGAAATCAATGGAAAAGGCCTTCGGCTAAGCCTGGGATTGTTGGAAAGTCTATGGAATACCTTCCCTCCCCGACCCCCGCAACCCCCCCACCCTCTTTCCATCTACTTACTTGGTTTGTTCAAACAAATCTCCCTCAACCCTGGTAAGAGACTGAGGCCCTAGCCTGCCTTAAAATCGAATTAAACGCTCTTCTCCGGTTATTGTCTCTGGCTAATTGCTCCAACAATGGCCTCTATTAAAACCCTAGATGCTCAATTAGAAGCCGAAGTGGCTTGACTCAGGCCCACATAAGGAGCAGGAAAGGGGGCCACCGGAGGGGAAGGGGAGAGAATAAGAACCGAACCTGGCCAAATCGGGGCATCTCAGGGCACCAGCGATGGGCTAATTCCATTTCCTTCCAAGACAAATAACCACAGCGGACAGTTCACACCATTTTTATTGATGGGTAACAGCAAACGATGATTGATTTAAACCCTGAAAGGGACTTCCCCTATTTCCTCCGCTCATCTGCTCAGCCTCGTTTCTGCCTCTTCCTTTAGCCCCTTCCCCCAATTTCTAGCTTTTGATTTTACTCCACTCTTCGGCTCTCATTGGAGCTTGCTCCCAACCTTGTTTTATTTTTCTGCCCAGCTCTCTCGCCAGTAGCTGCTGGTGGAGGGAGAAGAGTGACACAAAAGCCAAATTGCCCGGTTTAGTTTCTTTCGCTCACTTGCATTTTTGCTGTTTTGCAAAAATCGAAAATATTTCTCGTGCTTTCTCCCCTTTCAGAGTCCTTAGGTAAACACCTTTCAATGATCGCTCCAGGCACTTTGAGGCTACTTTAACTCCCCTTTCTCTGGATTAGTAACTTTTTGACTTTCGACAAAGACAATCGAGTTTTCCGATTCCTCTCGCCTGGCTCTTCCTACCTCAAACCTTTTCCCAAATGTTCTGCACCTAGCCGGAGTTCGATCGACCTATTCGGCCCACCCGGCTTGGGCAACTCCGGCAGTGGGCTATCTCCTCTTTCCCGGTCCAGCTTCCTGAATAGAGAGATGCTTTTCTCTCCCTCCTTCTCAGGTCGGGTTTCTCTGCAAAGCCCCCCACACTCCGACCGCCCCTTCTCCGCCCCCTTATTTTTGGGTCAGGAGTGGGGGAGGGAGAGTAGTGGAAAGAGAAGGCTATTTTTCTTCACCTCACCCCAAAAGAAAGCTGGTCGCCATTATAATTATTCGCCTCCTTTTCCCGGGAGGACACTCTGGGCCCTTTTAAATATACTTTAGGAGAGGTACATCTGATTTCTCCTGGTCGTTAGATGGTCAGATCCACATGCGGTCCTAGCAAAGACAACGTGAAGCTCCCTCCCTCTTGAACCCTGCGTCTCACTCGTGGGCTTAAGGCAAGGCATCTACTGAATCTCACTCCCAAGGCAAAGCCCCCTTACCCTAGCTGAGAGGCCTGGTTCCCAACAGCCGAGGCAAAGCGGCAGCAGCAGTAGCATCCTCCTTCCCCTGTGCTGAGACAAGCAGGCTGCTGCTAGGGAAAGAGAGGCGAGACTAGCCCGAGACAGCCTGGGTGGCAGGGAGGAGGGGGGCGGGTTGGAGGTGGGGGAGCCTGGTCTGAGTGAGAGGGGG
>NW_025355307.1:0-4830 GCF_016433145.1 Gracilinanus agilis | reverse complement strand
ATGTATATATATATATATATATATAATTGCTTGTCTTCTTGATTTTCAAGGAGGTAGAGAAGGAAGGAAAGAATTTAGAATCCAAAATTTAAAAATTTTTATATGTAATTGTGAAAAAATAAATTAAAACCCAAGAAAATAGCTAGAGGAAGAGGAGGAGGATGAAAGAAAGGTGAAGAATCTTTGTCTTGTTTTTATTTTTTAGCAAAGTGCTTAAAAGATATTTAAAAATAATTGTCTAATAATCAAAAGACTTACATCTAAAGGCCATTTAATGAATGTTCCAAACTGTTGCTTTCCAAAACTGACTAAATCACATAAAGCAGATGGGTGTCTCCTCAGTTCTTAGGGATTCACAAGGAAAAAAGATTTTAATACATCATATTGTAGAAATTCTTGTTTCTAAACTAAACCTCCTATCCATAATTTATCCTCTTATTCTCAATGGTGAATAGCTTGTCACTTTTCATATTAAACCTTTATAGATGGATAACACCATTCTTATGTCACTCCTTGGCCTTGTAAATTTCAAGATAAATAATACAATAACTCTCTTTCTCAGCAATACATTTTATCATTTTAACACATTTCCATTGCTCTCCTTTCCAAAGTTATGTGTCATGTAATTTGAGGAGGTTTAAGTTCAACAGCCAGTTTTAATGAGAAAATGCCTTACAATCATGCCACCATTAGAACATGGTTTAGAGACCTCTTATCATATTTCTGGTATTGTGTAGGTGGATTCAGGAATAGAATCTATCTTTTCTGACTTCTAGCAAAATAATTAGAATATCATAGAAAAACATTATTCTCAACTAGTGATTTGATATGCATTGTCAATTGCCAAAAATTATTGGAGATTTTATTGTCAAAGTTGGTATTAATTATGAAGAAGATAAAAAAATATTTCAGATTCCCTGATGTTTGTAGACTTGGCTTATAGGCACTACTAGACCAAGGGGTATTAAAGAAACAACTTAAACAATATATCTTCCCCTTATTGATCATAGAATTATTTCTATTAATAATAGGTGGTATAAGATGATTTGGGATCCCTATCCCTATACTGAGTAACCTGGATGAGGAACCAGTAAAAGCAATGGGAGGATTCATTAGATAGGTAGGAGGAGAATTGACTTCTGGTTGCCAAGATGGCAGAGTAAGAAATATTTGGAACTTGCCAACCACCCTCAAAATAACCACGAAAGAAAAAATATGCTTTGAAATGATAAATGAAATAATATTATCTCATCATTTCACATATCTGGAATTGAATTCACCTCTGTATTACTTTTCAAATGCCAAGGCTTAGTTTGAATGCTAGATCTTTCAGTATTTTATATCTTACAAACTTCCTCCAGAAAAAGTTAATTTCTCTCTCTTTGGGATGTAGCATTAGTCATCTCTCTTGTTATGTTTTAACTATTATTTGTGTATTTATTTGTTTATCTTATCTATCATCTATTTCTTATAACCTATTTACTTGTTTCTATCTATGTAATTCTGTATGTTATGTACCTCTACCCATGTATCTATCTATTTAGATTTTTCTTGTTCAATCATTCCAAATGTATCTGACACTTCCTGGACACATTTATACTTTTCTTGGCAAAGATACCCGAGAGCTTTGTCATTTCTTTCTCCAGTTCATTTTACAAATGAATAAACTGAGGCAAATAAGGTTAAGTGACTTGTTTGGGGCCACATAATTGTTGAGTGTCTGAGGATAGAGTTCAACTCAGGAAGATGAGTCTTCCTGAATCTATCACTGGAACTTTTTATCCATTGTGCCACCATCTCTCTGTATCTATTAAGATTGACTTTCCTTTATCTCCCAGGTTAAATGTGCAGAAGTCTCTCATAGAAAACATCCTACTGATGATCAGCATATAAATTTGACCAGATCCTTTTATAATCTGGGCTACTTCTATTTCACCTTAGGTCCTAGTCCTTAAGCAATGCTGAACTATCGAACAACTTACCGTGGACAAATGCTTGGCATTCCTTAAGCTCTACTGTAGCTCAGATACTCTAAGACAAAGCAATTCACTAAACTTCAGCAACCCTTAGTGTATTCTAGGTGTGCACTGTAGTTCTTAGACTCCAATTGCATTTTAATGCCTATTATTTTTATTTGTTTTCTCCTCTGTTATTCTAAGCTCTTCATGAAAGCCAGTCAGACCTTAATGATTTTTTGAATACTCTAAAGGACAAAGAGAACAGAGTCTTAAAATCAGCAAGGTTTTAATGAATATCTGTGAAACTAAATGTTAAATCATTCAGAATAGTGACTATTGATATATTATTGATTCATTTAATCTAATAACCTAGAAATTGACATCTATTATTCACCTATATGATTAGTACCCATTCATATATAACTGTTATTTTGAGAACTATTTTAAAGAAATATCTTGGAGGGGAAACAGATTTTCTAAAGTTTTCCTAAATATATAACTAGAGAATATTTAATTTAAGGCTTTTGCGGAATGGCAAGGAAAAGGGGCAAGGGCCTGGTGGCACAGAAGACAGCCCAAGAGAATTGGATCATGGGGAAAAACTGACTCCAAAAAGCTGTGGCTATAGTCTTTCCAAAAGGAGGTGGTCTCTCTCTTAGAGAATCCCTCCTCACATGCTTAAAAGCCACAACTTCTATCTGTCTCAGTTTTTTCAAGTATAGTATACGGATCATAATAGCACTTGCCTCCAAGAATTGTTATAAGAATAAAAAAAAGCCATATAGAAAGTATTTAGCATAGATTCTGGCTGTTAAAAATTACTCCTTCCCCCAAAGGACCCTGAGACTAGTCATAAGTATGGATATCCAGCAAGCCTTGAGGTTAGAACTCTCAGACAGAGCCACATTGGCCCTTTGCAAGGTATATCTATGCTCTCCTGCTTATTTTTAAAAAAGGGGGGCCGAGGGAGCAGCTGGGTAGCTCAGTGGATTGAGAGTCAGGCCTAGAGACGGGAGGTCCTAGGTTCAAATCTAACCTCAGACACTTCCCAGCTGTGTGACCCTGGGCAAGTCACTTGACCCCCATTGCCTACCCTTACCACTCTTCCACCTATAAAGCCAATACTCAGAAGTTAAGGGTTTAAAAAAAAACAAAACAAAAAAAGGGGGGGGGCTGATAATAGATTGATGATGTGATATTAGATTGTTTTCAAGTAAAGAATAAACGGAATACAAAGACCTGGAGCAATTTGTCTTTACTGACTCGTTCTTTTTTTAAAGTTGTATGAAAAAGTAAGTAAATTACAAGGTAGCCCAAAACAGAAGATCATGGTGTTCTGTTTTTGTTTTTTAAGTATTGACTTGATTTTCCTTCAGATGACATGCTAGCTAAAGCATCTATGATAAACAGAAACAGTGGCCAAGCTTGATACAATTGTATCATCCTTGGCATGGCCCCACACTAAATGTTATGTCTGTAAATTCATAAAAGAAAAACATTCAACCCTATATGCTGAACATAAATTCCTAACTTAATCATCTGCTAGAATTATTTTACTTACAGTCAGCTATGCTCAGACAGTCAACTAATTCCAGGACATGAAGAAATGTGGCAGGAGTTTGTGGCCAGCCACCCAAAATCTAACATTTGGAAAAGGGAGTAACACATTGTAGAGAAATGAGCGCAGTAAATATGTCTGCCTAGAAGTTATCACGTGTAAATAATTGAGTCAATATTTAATAAAAGCCTACTATGTATCAAGTACTTTAGAAGGCACCAACCTCTCAAAAACAAAAAGAAACATTTCTTACCCTCAAATAGTTTTCCATCTTTTGTGTTGAGTGTCTTTTAAAAAAGTTAAAACTTCACATAGCTGTTGATAAGTGAGATAATCCAAGCTCCCAAAGCTCTTTTATATTACCTTTTTTACCTTTACATGAACAAACAATGTCAATCAAGGAAAAGGAAAAATTTGGTTTTTTTTAGGCCATATTGGATCATGTTGGAAAACTTTTTTCTTAGTCAGATATGGTTTGCATTAAATAGGTTTTCCTAATTTGTTATTAAATATAGTTTTATTACATAGTTATGGAGGTGGTTTAGTATATATCAAATTACATTTTAAATATACTAAGAGATCATGTTCAAAGGACTTTAACTGTAGGGAGAAAAAAAATCCTTATGTAAATCTTCATAAGCAGCTCAAGTGGCATCTTGAAAAAAAGTGTTGAATGTGGATAAAGGAAGACATAGATTCAAATCCTACCTTAATCACTTACTGGCTATGTGACCTTGATAGAAATATTTAATCCCTCTCCACCTCAGTTTACTCATATGAAAAATTGGAAAATAATGGAACTTACCAACTGGATAACTAATTAAGTATTCACCTAGGCAGTTATGCAGTCCTGTGGAATAGAAAGCTGGAACTAGAATCAGGCAGATTTTAGTTTAAATGTGGCCTCAAAAAATAGCTGTGACCCTGGGCAAGTCATTTAACATCTTAGTCACTTTCCCCTCAATTTCCTCAACTATAAAATGTGGATAATCACGGTACCTATCTTCCAGAATTGTTGTGAGGATCAAACAAGATATTTGTAAGGTGGGTAGTACAGTATTTGGTGCATATTAGGCATTTCATTAATTTTCCCCTTTCTCCATTCTTTCCTGTGACCTTCTCTTCTTTTTGGCTTTCAGATTTGGGATAGAATGTGCAGAAAGGTAGAGAAGCCAGGATTTAGAGATTAGGAGAGACTTCTAGGAATGGGCCCGCTAAAACTCATAGACTTAGGAGATGTCTTCTGAAAGAAGCAGCAATGAAGCCAGTGTAAGTGGATTGTAAAGTACATGAATAAGAGTAAATTATAAAATT
>NW_025355306.1:0-3107 GCF_016433145.1 Gracilinanus agilis | reverse complement strand
TTCTTCTTCTTCCTCCTCCTTCTTTCTTCCTCCTCATACTCCTCCTTTTCCTTTTTGTCTTACCATCAATCTTAAGACAGAAGAGTGGCAAGGGCTAAGCAGTCAGGGTTAAGCGACTTGCACAAGGTCACATAGCTAGGAAGTGAAACCAGGTTTGAATCCAGTTCCTCCAACTTCAGGCCTGGTACTCTATCCACTGTATTATGTAGCTGCTCCTACTTCTTTTCTTAAAAGTTAGAGTCACAAATTCAAAGAATATGAGCACTAGAAGAGACCTTGGAGGCCTGAACAATAACTCTTTCTATGATATGTCTAATGTCAATCAACCAGCTTTTGTTGGAAGATCTCCATAACAATAGAATCCATACCTTCAGAGACAGCCCATTCTACTTTGTGTTGTTCAATCATTCAGTTGTTTCCAACTCTTCATGGCACTATTGATCATAGCTATACATGGAGTTTTCTTGGCAAGGGTGCTAGACTAGTTTGCCATTTCCTTTTCCAGTAGAGTCAGTGGATTCTACTTTGGGGTATCCCTAATTGTAGAGAAGGTCTTCTCTCCTTCCCCTTCTTAAATTAAGCTTACTGTAGGTCAATAATTTTGAAATCAGAGAACCTAGATTCAAGTTTTACCTCAGACATTCCCTAGCTGTGTAAACTTGAGTATGTCACACTGCTGAGCCTCAGTTTCCTCATCTGTAAAAGGGAGGGGTTGGCCTAGCTGACCTCTAAGGGGCCCTTCTAGCTCTTCAACCTTAGCTTTGCCCCAACCAGATGCCACACTACCTTGTCAAAGCTTCATTTTCATGAATACTTTGTATGAAATGTTTCAACCAGGCTGAGCTATTCACCATTCTTCCTACATATTCTAGATATTCCCTTTCTGTTTTCTAACTTTGTCCCCAGAATTCGAATTCCTCCCAATCCTTCAAGGCCTGACTCAATTGGCATCTCCTCCAGAAAGCCTTCTTTGAATTCCCTTCCCCAGTAGAAAATTTTTCTCCTCTTTGAAACTCCCACTGTACTTTTGGCCTCTCTTCAGCACTTAGCAAGTTCTCCTGTGCTAAAGGTCATTAGATATTACGTCCCCTCCTTGCTGTAAGCTCCACGGAAAGAGGGTAGTAGATTTATCCTTTCCTCTCCCCTAGATCTCAGCCCAGTGAGTTGTAGAGAACAGGCACTTGATAAATGAATGCTCTGCCTGCTCAAATTCTGATCTCTAAGCACTTCTAATTTGAGATAAGGAGTTTAGGCACATTAATGCTGCATGGGCACCCTGGGCTGAACTGAAACACAGCATTCTCTTTGGAATAGAAAGAAAAAACATTGAATAATATAGCTAAAGAAACAGTGGAGACCTCATATATAATACAACCCTTTCATGGCAAAGTTAAGGAAGCTGAGTCATTTATTAGTGATGGGGCCAGAACCAGAATTTCTAAATCCAAATCAGCTGCACTTTGCTAACATGCCCTCTCCAAATGAAGTCTACACAGCAATATAACATGGACTAGCATATTAATCAATCAATAAACATTTATTAAGTGCCTACTATGTGCCAGGCATTGCTAACCACTGGGGATACAAAAAAGAGGCAAAAGACAGTTTCTGCCCTTAAGGAGCTTACAACAAATAAATATGTACCACATAAGCTATATACAGGATAAATAGGAAATAATTAAGAGACAGAAGGCACTAGAATTAAGAGGAGCCGGGAAAGACTTTCCATAGAATACAGAATCTTTGCTGGAACTTAAAGGAAACCGAGAAACCAGGAGGCAGAGATGAAGAGGGAGAACATTCTAGGTTCAGAGCACAACCAGAGAAAATGCCCAAAGTCAAGAGCTGGATCTCTAAACTCAGCACAGAAGAATAGAAAGAGCATTTTTTAAAAATATTTGGAACCAAAAAGAAAAGTGCAGGATACTAGTTCTAATTTCACCTTTCACTAACTATGTATGTTTGGGCAAGCCATCCAGCCTCTATAAATATCAAATTCCTCATCTCTATTACACGGATTCAAATTTCTTCCTTGATTCCTTCATAGAGCTAAGGAAGCTATTGTCACACATTTCACAAGAATGGAAAAGTCTGATGCTCTCTCACAGCCAACTGGAAAGCTGGAGAGAAGAAAGATCTGCAGAGCACCAAAAGGCTTCTACCTCGAATGGAAGAGAGCGAAGAAGCCAGATTAAGGGAAATGACTACAAGAGACCTTTCTGATGCCATGACGAATACTTCTGGTCATGTATTCTTCTCCAAGGACCCAAGATATTCAAGATATTCACTATCATTTTCATGATAAAATTAGATAACACACTCATACATATATTTTATAAATATAACCATAAACTATTCTTTATTATTATTGTTATTTTCTCATTCTCATTTTTCCCATTGGAGTTCAGATAGAGATAGAATTAGAACAAATCATCATTATGGCATTATTTCTTCTATGAACTACTGAGGGGCAGCTAGGGCAAGCAGCCTCCTGAGTTCAAATCTGAACTCAGACATGAATTAGTTGTGTGACCTTGGGCAAGTCACTTAACCCTATTTGATTCAGTTTCCTCAATGGTAAAAATGAGTTGGAGAATGAAATGGCAAACCACTCCAATATCTCTGCCAAGAAAACCCCCAAATGGAGTTACGAACAGTTGAACTCAACTGAATAACAACATGAATAGCTGAACTGGTGGATAAAATAACTTCTTTTCTTGGTCAAATAAAGGCATTAGGATTTAAGCTCATTCCCTGTTGGCTCATAGAAAACATCTATTGAATAACTTTAGTAGCATGAATGATGACAACAATGATGATATTATTTTGATGATGATGATGATGATGATGATGATGACAGGGATGATATTAGATTGAAACCTCTTTAAGGACAGGGATTGCCTTTTGCTTCTTTTTCTGTAACCCTATTATTACGTTAACTTTTCAATGTCGTATGAACTATTGAAGGAGAGTTAGATAGTGTAGTGGATAGAATCCCTTGCCTAGAGTCAAGAAGACTAATCTTCCTATGTTCAAATCAGGACTTAGACATTTACTAGTTATATGACCCTAGGCGAATCACATTCCTATATGTATCAGTATATTAG
>NW_025355305.1:0-4693 GCF_016433145.1 Gracilinanus agilis | reverse complement strand
GGAAGGAAGGATGGAAGGAAGGAAATTAGGAGTTAGACTGAATGAACATTTATTTGCACACTTTGCCATTTGCAGTGATTAGTCAGGATGAAGAACTAGTCTTTGAGACTATAACTTTAATTCAATTACCAGTTTTATAATGGAAAGAAAGCTGACTAGGAGTTAGCAGCCCTAGATTTTAGTACTAGTTCTTCCCTTAACTAGTTGTATGACCTTGAGTAGGCCACAATTTTCTTGGTAATCAGGTCCTGTGATACACAAAATGAGGAGTCTGGACTAGTAAATGTCTAAATTAATTTCCAGCTCTAAAAATCTATAGATCTTGATATTTTTCTTTATTTAGAGAAGCAAGGCACAATGGCCTCCTCATTACCTAAAAGTAATGATAAATCTAATTTATAAACCATGTTGTAGGGGGCAGCTAGGTAGCTCAGTGGATTGAGAGTCAGGCCTAGAGACAGGAGGTCCTAGGTTCAAATCCAGCCTCAAACACTTCCCAGCTGTGTGACCCTGGGCAAGTCACTTGACCCCCATTGCCCACCCTTACCACTCTTCCACCTAGGAGCCAATACTCAGAAGTTAAGGGTTTTAAAAAAACCATTTTGTATTCAAAACCTCATATAAATCTTTGCATCTCATTTGATTCTCATAATGTGAGGTTGGTGCCATTATCAATCTCACTTGACAGAAAAGAAACTAAGGCTCAAGAAAGTTAAGTTACTTAACGATGGTTACACTTGCAAGTAAGCATTTGAGAAGTCATTTGAACATGTCTAATGAACAGTTAGGAGATGCAGTGGACAGAGTGATGAACCTGGAATCAGGAAAACTCATCTTTCAGACTTTATATCTGGCTTCAGAAATTTACCAGTGGTGTGACCCTAGGCAAGTCATTTAACCCTCTTTACCTTAGTTTTCTCACCTGTAAGATGAGCTAGAGAAGGAAATGGAGAACCACTCCAGTATCTTTGCCAGGAAAACCCCTAATGGTGTGACAGAGAGTAGGGCATGACTGAATAACAATATTCTGGGACATATCTTCCTAACTCCCAATGCCAAGGTCTGTCTGCTACATCTCATGAAGTCCCTCAGGATACCTGTTACTTTAACAAAGGGAAAGAGCCTAAGATTTTAATCTGCTGAATACTAAAATATCTCAAAATAACTGGTCAGCAAATGGACATTTCCTTGGGAATGTCGTGCTGCCTACACCAACACATAATAATAGCTAGCATTTATATGGTACTGAAAGATTTATAAAATACTTCATATGATCATACATGCAAACATTTACATACACACATATATACATTTCTGGATATTCTGTCTTTTGGTCCTTACAACAAACCTATGAGGTGACAGCTTTAAATGGTACAGGAAAGAGCACTGTACCTGGAATCAGGACGACCTGAGTTCAAATCCAGCTTCACACATTTTCTAATTGTATGACCCTGTGCAAATCACTTACTTCCTGCCTTAGTTTTCTCTTCTATAAAATGAGGATATTAATAACATCTTCCTCCAAGAATTGTAGCAAAAATAAAATGAGATAATATTCATAAATACTTGGCAAACCTTAAAGCACTATATAAATACTAATTATTATTCAGTGTTATTATGTCCCTTTTACACATAAGGAAACTGAGATCTTCCTCCTCACTCTGCCAGGGAGCAGAATGCTTTAGATTCTTTGTGCCTCTTGTGTAACACATAATCATTTCCATTTAAAAGGCTTTCTGCTATCTATTTTTGCCAGCTCTTAGGAAAGCGTCAGGATACCTATTGCCCTAAATTAGAGGCAGAACCCCACACACTTTGTGCCTTCATGAATTTTCAGAAGTAAAACCATTCCATTTGTGTGTGGACTGATAGTTGACAGATCACATAGTAGTACATGCTCCTAATGGCTGTGATCCATAAACATCATGGGGAAATGGTGGTCTGAATTCATTCTTTTTTTGTTAAATCCTTACCTTCCATCATAGAATTAGATCTTAGAAATCTTAAATTAGATCTTAGAAATTAGAAAAGCAAATACTGTGTATCTGTTCCAAGGTAGAAGAGGGATAAGGGCTAGGCAATCATGATTAAGTGACTTGCCCAGGATCACACAACTAGGAAGTGTCTGAGGCCAAATTTGAACCCAGGATGTTCTTAAACCACTGAGCAACCTAGTTTTTCCCTGTCTGTATCCTTTCAAGACCATTCAATCCTTTTTATTTTTGTCTAGTGTCATTGTGATTATAGGAAATAACTTCTAAATCCTTGCAGTGCATCTCAGTAACATACAGATTAGGAAAAATTTCAAAGCAGTTTAAAATGTTTGTCTAATCAACAGACATCACTAATCTGTAACAAGTAACTCTTCTCATTCTATAATCCCTCACCAAACCTTCATGGAAAATCAGGAATGGAACAGGAAAGAGGTAAAGAATAGGAGGAAAAGTATGAAATCATGATAGCAGATAGAGGTGGTGCTTCCCTCAAGACAACAACATTACCCCTTACCAGGACTGACAGCTAATTTTACTCACTGTGCACACTGATGTGGGCTTCAGCTTCAGCCAGAAGAGGACAGGGGTCACCCAGCCAATCAACAAACAATGCACTGATCCTCCTGGATTGGGACCTGACTCATTCTTCACGAATGAGCCAGCACCAAGACTCCAGAATTTTTTACCTGTAAATAATCAGTCCTATAGGAAATCGAGTCAAGCATCTCAGGAGAATAGTATTGCTACTCTACTTTGCCTAGCCTGCAGTCAAGAAGACTCATCTTCCTGAATTCAAATCTGGTCTCAGATACTTACTAGCTGTGTGACCCTGGGCAAATCATTTAACCCTTTTTGCATTTGTTTCCTCACCTGTAAAATGATCTGGAAAAGGAAATGGGGAACCACTTCCCAGTTTCTCTGCCAAGAAAACCCACATTGGGTCACAAGGAGTTGGACACGACTGAAATGATTGAATATCAACCTCTCTGTCTCTGTCTCTGACTTCATCTCCCCCCTGCCTCTCTCTGTCTCTGTCTCTGTCTCTCTCATTTACAGATAAATCCATATATATGGATATATTCATGTCCATACAAACACACATATATGCATACATATATTTTCTATATTCATATATATACACATATATCCTTCATCTAATGATGTTCTGTTGATGTATGTATAGATATGTATATTAGACATATATATAATGCTGTGTGTTCTTTATACACATATATATAATATATTAATATGTTCACATATGTTTATATATATATATATATATATAAGCTGCTGGGTCCTGATTGATCTTTATATTTTATTTTTTATTCATATATATTTTATCTGTATTTAGTACCACTTATTTATATAATGTGTCTATGCCAAGAACATTTCTTTAATAATAGAATTTATATAGCACTTTAAGGTTTGCAGAGCACTTCACATATATTATCTTATTTGATGATCTTCATGACAACTCTGTAAGGTAGGTACTATCATTATCCCTATTATACAGCTGAGGAAACTGAGTCTGAGAGAGAGCAAATGATTGCCCAGGCTCGCACTATTAGTAGATGTCTGAGTCAGAGGGGAACTCAGGTCTTCCTGTCTAACATTCTATCTACTCCACTGCTCCACCTCGTTGGTAGTATATTTGTCTATTTCTCTGGGTGACCAACTCTATTAGCCAAAGATCACATGATTAACATTCATTAAAATATAGTCCTTTCAAAAGGTGACAGTGTTGGACCATAAGTAGGGGCTCAGAGCTAAACTGTAACTACAAACCCACATATACCTTGATGAGTGCAGCTACCCCCAGAGAAAGGGGAAGGTAATAGATAAAAGTTCTGGGAATAGCTGATAACCACAGAGCATCTCACTCATCCAAGAGTTCTACAGCAGCCACTAATAGACTGCGTGAGATTCTTTAGCAAGTAACTGTCATTACTATTTTCTTCCATCTCTAGCTTCTGCCTCAGTCTCTCAATGAACCACCATGGATTCTGGCCCATCTAAGTGTCTGATTCCTTCACATTGCTTTATCCTCAAATCACAATCCTCTCTGCTGAGCCCTATCTCACCATATTGTGATTTATAGGGGCTGGTTCTGTCCTATATTTTTTTTGTTGTTGAAGTCAGAGCTTTAACGTGGCTTCAGGTTTCCAATTAATAGAGCTTGTGATCTCCCTGTTCAGAGAACTAGATGGAATTATATTCCTTTTTCTGAGCTCCCACTGACTTGCTCTTACAACTCCTCTACCAGCCTCCTCTGATCTTTTGTTCATTTCTATGCTGGAAAGAAGAACATACCGTGGTTTCTTTGTGGCATTCTTTATCATTGGTCTCTCAGGGATCATTGTCAGGTATTTTATGGGCTTTGTGGGAGAGCTAGGCTTCTCTATCACCTTGTACATTGACAACTTAACCAGAATTTCACTTGTACTTCATCATTTGGCTGTATTTATTTATGAGCCAAGTACATGGTAAAATTTATTCTAATTTTATTATGTGGAAAGGAGAGTTAGTGCTGATTTTTTCCAAGATAATGCTTTAACCAGAGACATTCAGAATTGCGAGTCCATTCTGAAATCCCATTTCTTGCATTCAAGCTATTTTGCCCTTTCTAGATGTGTACTGTATGGATTTCTTTTTCTTTCTGAGGGGAGTTCACAGCCATTCAGCAATTTTATATATATATA
>NW_025355304.1:0-2370 GCF_016433145.1 Gracilinanus agilis | reverse complement strand
GAAGAGAAAGAAAGAAGGAAAGAAAGAAAGGAAAGGAAGGAGAGAAGGAAAGAAAAAAGGAAAGAAAGAAGGAAAGAGAAAGAAGGAAGGAGAGAAGGAAAAAGAGGAAGAAAGAGAAGGAAAGAAAGAAGAAAAAGAAAGAAGAAAAGAAAGAAGGAAGGAAGGAAAGAGAAAGAAGAAAAGAAGGAAAGAGAGAAAAAGAAAGAAGGTGAGAAGCAGAGAAGGAAAGAAGGAAAGAGCTGAATGTCCTGACTCTGAGGGTCTTATGCTCCCTGGCAGAGGGGAATAAGGGTATAATGTGTACATGAGGTGAGTAGAAACCAAGATGGGGCAGGGGAAGGCGGGGACAGGACAAAGGAAAGAAAAGGACAAAGTGATCTTGTAATCATTTCTAACAGTAGCTAACGTTTATAGAGCACCTACTATGTGCCAGGCACTGAACTAAGTGCTTTATAATTATTATCTCATTTGACCTTCACAACAACCCTAGGAGACAGGCACTAATATCATCCCCATTTTACAGTTAAAGAAATTGAGGTAGATGGAGATTAAGGCACCTGCCCAGGGTCATATGGTTAGTTAAGTGTCTGAGGCTGGATTTGAACTTGGGTCTTCCTGGCTCCAGGCCAAGTGTTCTATCCGCTGTGGCACATGGCTGCCTAAGAAAATATGAGTACCAAGTGACAGAGGAATGTGGTAAAGATGGCAGCTGCCAATAAGCAGGGCTGGGTTAGGGTCTGGAGGGGGGAGTAAATACCTGTCAATCATCATAACTTCTTGGGATCCCCATATCCACCTTGTTCACAGCCCTGAGTTAAAAGCGGATCAGGGGCTAGCTAGGTGGCTCAGTGGATAAAGCCAGGTCTGGAGATATGGGGTCTTTGGGTCAAATATGATCTCAGACACTTCCTAAGTGTGTGGCCCTGGGCAAGTCACTTAACCCCCACTGACTAGCCCTTATAGCTCTTCTGCCTTGGAACCAAAACATAGTACTGATTCTAAGATAGAAGGTGAGAGTTATTTAAATAAAAATGATTGGGGACTGGTAGGTAGTTCAGTGGATAGGGAGTCAAGCCTGGAGATATCGAGTCCTGGGTTCAAATTTGACCTAGACACTTCCTGGCTGTGTGACCCTGGGCAAGTCACTTAACCCCAATTGCTAAGCTGTTACCACTCTTCTGCCTTGGATCTGATTCTTAGTATTGATTCTAAGAGGGCAGGTGAAGGTTATAAAAATGAATGTTGATCAGGCAGGATTCCTCCCTCCCTTCCATCATCTCCATCAAGTTCCAGGTCGTATCAATTCTACCTTCACAACATCTGGGGAAGCCACCTCACTCCCTTCACTCCCACAGTCACCAACTGGTGCAGACACTCACGACCTCTCAATTGGACCATCACCGGACCACTGGAGCCAGGTGTCCTGGCCTCCAGTCTCTCTGGTTGTATTCTGTTTGGCTGCCAGAATAATCTTCCCAAGACATGGCACTTCCCTGCTCAAAAAGCCTCAGTGACTCTGTTCTTTCTGGGATAAAACCAAACTTTCCAGCTCTGTCGCTATTGACTGAAATGCTTGCAGGGCCAGCTGAAGCAGAGCCAGTGTTTTCCTGTGCAGGCCTGTCCCAGATATCTGGAATTGCTTCACAGCACCTTCGAGGTTGTCTAGTTCCTCCTTATTTTACAATGCATCGTAAAATGACTTACCCAAGATCATAAAGCTAAGGCCAGATTGGGATTTGAACTCAGATCCTTGGGTCAAAAATTTAAAGCTGGTTATCGAGTCTATCCATCATTGTACAAATGAAGAAGCTGAGACCCAGAGTAGTTAAAAAATTTGCCCAAGATCCCACAGGTGAGTGAATCTCAAAGGTAGAATTTGAACCCAAATACTCTGGCAGATAGTAAGTGATAGATCAGCCAGGATTTTGATTCCAGGCCCTTTGACTTCAGTTGTGGTTCTCTTTCCACTATGCTGTTCCCTCCTCATTCCTGCCTGGTGAAACCCAGCTCTCCTTCAAAGTCCATCTTGTGGGTGTGGAGTCATGAAGGCCTGAGTTCAAATGTCACCTCAACTGTGTCTTAATTAATTGTGTGGTCCTGGGCAAGTCACTTAACCACTAATAAGCCACTAGGGTTTAAGTTTCCTCAACTGTAAAATGGGGGTTAATAATAGCACCTACCTTTCAGGGTTACTGCAGGATCAAATGAGAGAGTATTTGTAAAGTGTTTAGCATAGTGCCTGGCAAATCGTAGGTGCTCAATAAATATTTTTCTCTTTTCCTCTCTTTGCCTCCCTTTTCCTCCCTCCCTCGCTCTCTTCCTTCCTTCCTTTCCTTCCTTCCACTCTCCCTCCCTTTCACTCTTCCTTCC
>NW_025355303.1:0-5919 GCF_016433145.1 Gracilinanus agilis | reverse complement strand
TGGTTAAATGGAACTAGGGGTCTAATCAGGGGCCTTTTAACAATGGAGAGAACACAGCTAGAGCATTAAGCCAATGGTAGTATAAATGAGACACTCCCAAATCCTTAGGATACCCCTGTTACCCCAAGGGGCAGAGTAGCAGCCTTATTCCAGGAGTGGGAACTAGAGTATATTCTCTATATACTTTGAAAAAAGAAATATATTTTAAACAGTGAATCAATCAGCTTTGAGACAGATCCAGGAAAAAAAGCACTGGTATAATCTAAAGGAAGATTTGAAAATAGTGTCACTCATGGGTTTCATTCTCTCACCAATCTTGGAGTCTATATGACATGCTCCATGGCATTATGGAAGGAGGGTGAGATGTGGAGTTAAGAACACCCAGGCTCATTTATGTCCCCCTGACACTTATTAGCTATGTGACCCTGAGCAAGTCTCTTTACCTGACTTAGCCTCAATGTCCTTATCTATAATGAAGATATAACAACTTAAGTATTTCAAATTTGTCATGAACTCTGTGGTATGGAACAGAGCTGTTCTGACTGATGACTGACTGAGTGTACACTCATCTAACTTACTCTATTGCCTCCAGATGGTGCTTCACACTATTGAACCTGAGCATCTTATTTTCTCTGCTGTCCTACTTTCTCTCTTTGCCTTCATCTGCCTTTTGCTCTGGGAACTATATTCATATCCATGCTACCATTGCTTCTGAAAAGGTTGTGACAACTGAATGTCCTAAGGCAACACTCCTCATTCTTGTGATTCCAGAGCCCACACTCTCTGGGCTACCATTTCCCAATATTCACTCTCTCTCCCTATTATAATGTAAATTCCTTAAGGCAATGTATCATTTCATTGGTTTATTTGTATTCCAGTACCGGGCATAAAACAGGAATTTAATAAATATTTTCCCTCCCTTTTTCACTCAACAAGGAAACTACTAATTATTTACAAACTTAAAAAAGAAAAAAACTACTAGCTGAACAGGTATTATTAACACATACAATTGGAAACCACAAGATAAATAGTATTATATTGTATTGAAAGCCCTTCAAAACCTGATGTCTTTTTATCTTTCCAAATGTTTTACAGCTTACTTTCCATCAAGTAGGCAATGTGTTATCTTGCATTCTTTCTATAGTGGCTTAAAGTTTGTAAAGACCTTATAATAGTCCTATGAAATGGGTAAAGTAAGTATTTTATTATTTCCTTCATTTTACAGATCAGGAACCTAAGCCTCAAATAGCTATATACCAAGAAGAATAAAATATTCTGGTATTAAAAATGATAACTACAGTAAGTTTTGTTGCACAATCATGTGTGTGCTAAGTAGGTTATCCATCTTGTTTATCTCTATCTTCATTTCTACTCTTAAACTCATGCCTCACTTTTCCATTAAAGAGCCACTTCATCCTAGGCTTCTGGGGGCAACAAAAGCTTGAGTTTTTAGCCATCACAAAAGTTGATGTGAATTTAGGGTGCATAAATAAAAATCTAGAATCCAGGATAAGAGGTGGACTAGTATACTCTGTAGCCACTGTATACTCCATATCTTGAGTATTGTGTCCAAACGTAGGCACCATATTTTGAGGGAAGGCACTGACAGACTGGGTCATATTCAGAGGAGCACAGCCAGGATGGAGAGGAGACTGGAAGCTGTTCCATCTGATTAACAGTTAAAGGAAATAGGGATGTTTATCCTGGAAAAAGAGACTTGTCTAGAGCCAGGTTAAATATTTGAAGGACTCTCCTTAAATATTTAAAGGACTCTTGCACAAGACTTGTTCTGTTTGGCCCCAGAGGATAAAATAAGGAGTAGTGGTGGTGAGGGAAGGGCAGATCAGTTACTAAGAGGCAGAATTTGCATAAGGGCAAGGAAACAGCTAGAGAAGGCTGTTTCTACAAATAAGAACTTGATTGTTTTATAAATTTAGAATTGAAAGGGATTTCAGTGATTATTGAGTCCACTCTCCTTATTTTATTGAAGCAGAAACTGAAGCCCAGAGAAGGTCATTGAGTTGCAGAACATTTCGCAAGGAGTAAGTGGAAGAGTTGAGATTCAAAAAGTGTTTCTCTGACTTCAAATACAGAGTTCTTTCTATGACTTCACACTGTCTGTCATTGAATGTCAATAGAAGAGGTTGTCAGAATTTAGAAATGGAAGGTACCTTGGAGATTCGCTAGTCAAATTGCTTTATTTTACAGATGAAAACCAAGGTTCAAGTTTCCAGGGAGTTGTCCAAATTGTTTATGCATTCAGGAAATAATTAAGGATAGAATTTGGCCCTAGGTCTGCAGACACCATACCATCTCATCTCAGGAATACCCTTCAAAGAGCCTATCAGAAATTTCTATCTCAGGTAGAAAGCTGACATCAAAGACTTTGAGATGCTTTTCAGGTTTAATTTCCTAGGTAGAGAAGCACATTTTTTTTCTTGAGTGTTTAATCCCTTTCAATGACTCATCTACTCAATTGATCTCCAAACATAACTGACATGGATTTTCATAGGTCATGCCATCAGTGCCACACACTGGGAAAAAGATCAGATCACAGTATCTCAGTTGACTTGGGTGGAGTATATTAAACCTCTCACAGTCCAGCTGTAAAAAAAGATGCTGAACATTTATGGAAGTCCCTTTCATCTTTGGCCCACAAATCATAATAGAATGGCACCATCTGCTGGTCATAAAATCATATTTGGTTGTTTTAATGAAAGAAGTGAAGTCATTTTGATGATTTCTATAATGGATTTGCCTCATCAGTAAAAAACATTAACTGAGGATTTGCCATATACAAAACAATATTCTAGTCCCCATGGAAAGATAAGAATAATTCCTATAGAATTTTCTGATGTAAAAAACACTCCTTTCAATTAGGAAACTAGGAAAAAAGTTTGTAACATTTCTTTGAAAAAGTCCTCATTTCTCAAATATGTAAAGAACTGAGTCAAATGTACAAGAATATGAGTCATTTAATAATTGACATATAGTCAAAGGATATGAACAGGTAGTTTTCAGAAAAAGGAATCAAAACTATCTATAGTCATATGAAAAAATGCTCTAAGTCACTATTAATTAGAGAAATGCAAATTAAAAGATCTCAGAGGTACAGCTTCACACATATCAGATTAACCAATGTGACAGAAAAGAAAAATGACAAATGTTGGAAGGGATGCAGAAAAATAGGGACACTAAGGTACAGTTAGTTGGTGGAACTGTGAAATGATTCAACCTTTCTTGGAGTGCAATTTGTAACTATACACAAAGAACTATATACAACTATACATAAAACTATGCATAACCTTTGACCCAGAAATATCACTAGTAGGTCTATACCCAAAAGAGACAAAAATAGGGAAAAAGACCTTTATGTACAAAAATATTTATAGCAGTCCTTTTTGTGATGGAAAAGAATTGGAAATTGAGGGGATGCCCATTAATTGGGTAAAGGATGAACAAGTTGTGGCATATAGTTGTGATGGAATATTATTGTGCTATAAAAAAACAGTGATCAGAATGCCCTCAGAAAAATCTGGGAAGACTTACACAAACTGATGTAAAGTGAAAAGAGCAGAACCAGAAGAACATTGTACAGAGTAACAGCAATATTACATCATGATCAACTAATAACTTAGCAATTCTGAGGAATACAATGGTTCAATACAGTTCTGAAGAACTTACAATGAAAAATGCTATCCATCTTCAGAGAAAGCCCTGAGGGAGGCTAAATGTAGATTGAAGTATACTTTTAAAACTTTATTATTTTTGTTTTATTTGGTTTTCATTTTCTTTTGCAACATGGCTAATATGGAAATGTTTTGCATAACTGCACATATAAAATTGATATCAAATTGCTTGCCTTCTTAAGGAGGCATAAAGAGAGGGAGAGAGATAATTTGGAATTTGAAAATTAAAAAAATAAATATTGAAATTTTTGTTTACATGTAGTTGAGAAAAAATAAAATTAAAATTAAATTAAAATAATAAAAACTGTCAAAAATAAATTTAAAATGTTAAAAAATAAAACTTCCTTCTTGACATCTCAGCAAGGCAAGGAGTGTGATTATAATTATACCCATCTTACAGCTGGGGTAACTGAAATCCAGAGAGAGGAAGTCATTAGGTAAGTATAAAAATAACTTTTATATGCATAGGGAAACAAAAAATAAATTTATCTGACTTCCTTTATTGCAATATTTGCTTTGTTTGCAATGGTCCGGGACAATTCTGAGGGACCTATGAGAAAGAATGCTATTCACATCCAGAGAAAGAACCGTGGAAGTAGAAACACAGAAGAAAAACAATTGCTTGATTGATGGGTTGATGGGGACATGTTTGGGGATGTAGATTCTAAATGATCACCCTAATTCAAATATTAATAATATGGTAATAGGTCTTGATCATATGTAAAACCCAGTGGAATTACTCATTGGTTGGGGGGGCTTGGGGGAAGGAAGAGAGGGAAATAGCATGAATCATGTAACTATGGAAAAATATTCTAAATCAATTAATTTAAAAAAATTAAAAAAAATTTGCTTTGTTGTACAACATTACTGAGATATGCCTGTCCATGATCACTGTCTTCAAGTGTTTTTGAAAGGTTTGCAGTGAGGAAGAGAGATTTGAATTTTTCTGCTGAAAAGTAGAATATGCAACCTTTGAAGTAACAAGCTCTCAATCACTGGAGATATTCAAGAAAGCTATATAATGAATTGGTAAGTGATACTCTGGAGATAGTGTGAAATTAGAATTTAGTTTGTTACCCTAAAAATTATGATTCCCAGCAAAACCAGGACCCCCAGAAAAAACTACGTTTCCTAGAACCCTATTCACTTCCTGTCTTTGTGTGCTGACTTAGACAGGATATAAATTGGGTGGAGTTCACTGTCTAGCTCTCTTTTCCTTTCTGTCAGTGACTTTGTCAGAGTGGGGAATTTTGAGCAGGTAGAAAACCTAGTGGTTCTGTTTTGTCAGATAATAAACTTTAAAAAATAATACTTAAAGTATTGCACATTAGTTTAACTCTTAAAATAGGGATTTAACTAAACAATCATTCAATTCCATTCTTACTCAGTCTTGTGATCCATTAGTGTAAACGAATTTCTTTGAAGACCAATTTTTTCCCCCATGTACCAGTGTAGAGTTTGAGATCTTTGTCCATGACTATGGTTTCCTTCAGAAACTTTTCTATTGAACTTGACATTGCTGGGTAATTGATATAGGAGAGAGACTCACCTTGTTTTGTGCATGAGGAAGAGCATCTAGAAATAAAATAGAAAGATAAATATGATTGTTCAAAATCCAAGGGTGTAAGCATATTATATAATATCTAAGTTTGATTCTATTGAACAATTAGTCTATATTTGACCTTCCATGAAGTCCAGATTTAGGGACATACTGCTCAGCACAGATTTATACAATATTAGAATTGGAAAGAAATTTGAATTTTGTAAGATTATGGGTGCATAGTCTTAGAGTTGGAAAGGACCTTAGAAAGCCATCTATTCCAAGAAACTCACTTCCCAGAGGAGACCTCTGAGAAAAGTTAGGTGGCATCTAGGATCACACACGGCCCAATTCATCCAATCTTTATCTGACACATGATTCTCCTTTATAGCAACTCTGACTATAACATCCAACCTTTGCTTATTGCTCAGACTGCTCATTTAACTTCTACTCCAGTGAAAGGGAGGTTTATTTTCTACTACAGAAAACAGGTAACTCCATTGCTGAACAATTCTCAGTTGAAAAAAGTTTTTCCTTATGTTAATCTCACATCTGACTCCCTATAACTTCCTCTTAATCCTAGTTTTGTCTTCTTGGGACTATATAGAACAAATCTAATTCTTCTACCACATGACAGACCATCAGGTATATGAAAACAGTAATCCTCCCCCAACCCAAATCTTCTCTTCT
>NW_025355302.1:0-1165 GCF_016433145.1 Gracilinanus agilis | reverse complement strand
AAGCAATTCCACTGGGTTGTACAACTGTTTATCACTTAAATACTGTGAAGGAGTTTATATTCTTTTGGAAGTATGAGGTTGGAATGTAGCAAGGACACGAGTAAATATAAGTATAGATAAAGTAAAATGACATAATTTCCAGAGGGAGAGGGCTGATGGTCCCATTCATTCCATAGCATCCTCATGATGCCTCACATACTGGTTGGGCAGCAAAGATGTAAGAAATGTGTGGCTCCACTTGTGACATCACCCTAGTTCCTCGGAACACTTTTCCCTAAAAGATCTCTGATTCTCCTTCTTGATATGAGCTCTAGCCATGGGCCGCAGAGGTGAGAGACCCTGGGTACATGGATAATTCTCATATCAAAAAGAAGGTCAAAAATATCCTATGTCCTCAAACTCTAGACCTTTCTTGAGTGATTGGACATATATAGTACCTGCCTGGTTTTCCACCCCTACCTCTTCTCCTTGACCTGGGACCAGCTCTGGATTTTGGCTATAATATTTCTGAGAGTTTTCATTTTGGGGTTTCTCATAGGAGGTAACTGGTAGATTCTTTCAATTTCTACTTTGTCTTCTGGTTCAATGACTACTTTGCCTTCTAAGATACCTGGACAATTTTCCTTTAGAATTTCTTGAAATATGATGTCTATGTTCCTTTTCTATATTCATGGGCACTCTTACCTCTTTAATTCACCCTCTGGCCTGGCCAGAGTACCTGCCAGAACTTTCTAGGCTAGCTTCAACTGGTAAGAACTTACTTGACCTTTGATTGTAGGATCAAACTGTTAGAGATCTAGACCTGCAGGGGCCTCAGTGGCTGTCTGGTTCAACCCTTTCATTCTACAGATGAGGAGACTGAGGCCCAGAGCAGTCAGGTTGCTTGCCCTTGGCCATAGAGGAGGGAGCAAGAATCCCAGAAGGGATTTGAACCTAGATCTTCTAGCCCTCAGTGTTAATGCTCATTCCCCTATCCCTAGCAGAGTCTTTCTGGCTTTCCCTACTTCATTTTCTTGGGAATTTTTCATCTAAGCCGGTCTCTGGTTCTACAGAACTTCCAGCTCTCCTTGTTTTATCTAAAATCTTGACCTTTTGTTTGTGATGTTTTAATCATTGCCACAGAAATGAGAGAGAGAGAGAGAGAGAGAGAGAGAGAGAGAGAGAG